>NC_141543.1:64242000-64403500 GCF_021556685.1 Rattus norvegicus
CCTCAATTTTCTTGCATAAGTCTTGAAATTTTTTGTGAGCTGACAAGACATCAACTTATTTTATTAAATATCCCCAGCTCTGCAGAGGCTGAGTCATATTTTCTGGTTGATCATCCTGCTAACTTTCATTTTATTTGTAGACACAGCAACTAGTGGCTTCTGCTCTCACCACTTATCTGCATCATCCCTACTCACATTCTTCTGCTGCCATCACTGGACCTTAGATGCCTTGCATCCCTGAGAAGGCTATATCCTGTATAACTCTTTATAACATTGTAATTACCCAGGACCTTCTAGGAACAATTTACCATAGGGATCTTTAATGGAAACAAATTAAGGTCACCAATCTCTCCTTCCTACATTTATGGGAAGGTAGAAACTATACAATCAAAACAGCAACAGCTACAAAGAAAAGAAACAAAGCAAAAATTGAGTCAAACAAAGTATGGAGAGATGCACACTCATTCCTTTTTTAGGTAACAAAGTTTCTGCTTGCCTGGCTCCCACTTTATTATAGTAAATTCTGGTTGCTATGCAGATATTGCCTAAATGTTATTAAAAATCTGTAGACCTTGAGGAAATAATTAATACTTCATCACAAGATGCACTTCATGCAACCAGATTAAGGAATTATGGGAAAAGGAGAGATGAGTAGAGAACAGTTTGCATCTTCCCCCTTAGTTGCAAGTGTGTAACCTTCACTCTTCTAAAGAATCACAGTGTTTTAGACAGTGCCTTAAATGTCCCCATTTTCAGTCTCTAACACTATGCATTCTCTTGATTAAGTCACCAGCACTGACACCTTTTCCCACACACAAATACACCCTAAACACACGTCATTCTGTGAGTATGGACAAGACTCGATAATGAATAAGTCATATTTCTCAAAGGTGACAAAACAGAAATGTCAAAAGATCTCAGCCCCAAAATGAAGATATGAAACATATGTGTTTGCTGGTGGTTTTTCAAATATCCTAAATTTTATTTATCTCTGCTTTATTTCTTATCTGTATTACCTTTATCCCAGTTAATGTCTTCCCACTGCTTATCCCCTTTCTACTTTATAGCACTCAGGCCCTTACATTATAGAAAATAACTGAAAACAAAAGCTGGTGAGGCTGTAGGGTCAAATGGAGCCCCATTTGCTATTGGTAGAATTGCAAACTAATGTAGACACAGTAGAAAATACTATGGAGAGTTACAACATATATAGATCTCCCCTCTGAGCCTGCCACACCACTCATTGCCATGTGCCTGACGGAATCATCATGCTATTCCAGACATACTTGCTTACCCATGTTTATTGCACCTCTAGTCACTGTAGATTGAAAGGAAACATGCCTATATATCCTTCAACTGATGGATGGACAATGAAAGTATGGTACAGACATCCAATTCTATTCAGATGAAAAAAATGAAATCTTGAAACTTGTAGATAAATGGGTGAAATTAGATAGTATTACACAGTGTTGTAATCCAAACAGAGAAAGATATATGCTATGTTATTTTTCTCATTTTTGGATTCTAGCTCTGAATATTTAGATTCGAGTATATAACATCAAAAACCAGCATAAATCATGAGAGCAGAAAGGTTTCTTCCAATGCATTATTTTTGGAGATAATTGTAAATTTTTTATTATCATTGTTGTTCCTCATCATAGCTGTTGTGATATAAGAGGGATACTGCTTTTTGTGTAATGTTAATTTTGTATTCTGCGCTTACTGAAGGTATTTACATGTTCTAAGGCTTTTTATGGTGTAGTCTTTAAATTCTTTTTTTTCTAAAATGTTATCTTCAAATAAAGATACTTTGACGTTTTTGTATACATGCTTTTTCTTTGCTTTAATTCTCTAATTGTTCTGGCTACGACTCCCAGTGCTATATTGAGTAACACCAGTGAAAGTAGACATATTTGCTTTGTTCCTGATTTCAGTGAGAATGTTTTGAGGTTTTTTTTTCCTACCAAGCAGAATGTTGGCTATAAACACCATAGGAAGTGTCTCAGAAAACCTTGCAGTTTCAAAATTGTTATGCAGAATGTCTCTATTTAAGTTTAACTAAATTAATAAATTAGAAGTTATTCCCTATTATCTTCTATAGCAAGCTTATCTTTTATTGTTTTATTAACCCAAATATTTAATCTTTCTATGGAAATTCAATCTCTCAATTTTTGCTTAATTTTTCCTTTCCCTCTTCTAACTTTCTTTTATATCTGATATAGGACCACCATCCTTTCCTTTGACTTTAAAAAAATATTAGACATATTTCTTTACTTACATTTCAAAGGTTATTCTCCTTCCTGGTTTCCTGTCCATAAGCTCCCACTCCCTCCACTCCCCCTCCCCCATATGAGTATTTCCCCTATATTTCCCCCTTATTGCCCTCCCCCATATTCCCCTGCACTAGGGGTCCAACATTGGCAGTACCAAGGACTTCCCCTCCCCCTGATGCCCCAACAAGGCTATTCTCTGCTACATATGCAGTTGGAGCCCTGGGTCAGTCCATGTATAGTCTTTCGGTAGTGGTTTAGTCCCTGGAAGCTCTGGTTGGTTGGCATTGTTGTTCTTATGGGGTTGCAAGCTCCTTCAACTCTTTCAATAATTCCTCTAATTTCCCCCAAGAGGGTCCTATTCTCAATTCGGTGGTTTTCTACTAGAATTGACCTCTGTATTGGACATGCTTTGGATGTGTCTCTCAGGAGAGATCTATGTCCGGTCCCTTTCAGCATGCATTTTCTAGCTTCATCAATCTTATCTAGTTTTGGTGGCTGTATATATATGGGCCACATGTGAGTCAGCCTCTGAATGGCCATTCCTTGAGGCACTGCTCCAAACTTTGCTTCCATATCTCCTCCTATGGATATTTTCCCCCCTTTTAAGAAGGAGTGGGCGCATTTGCATTTTGATCATCCTTCTTCTTGAACTTCCTGTGGTCTGCGGATTGCATCTTGAGTAATTTGAGGTTTTTGGCTAATATCCACTTATCAATGAGTGCATACCAAGTGTGTTTTTCTGTGATTGAGTAACATCACTCAGGATGATGTATTTTAGTTCTTTCCATTTGCATATGAGTTTCATGAAGTCATTGTTTTTGATAGCTGAGTAGTATTCCATTGTGTAGATGTACCACATTCTTTGAATCTGTTCCTCCGTTGAAGGGCAGCTGGGTTCTTTCCAGCTTCTGGCTATTATGAATAAGGCTGCTATGAACATAGTGGAGCATGTATCTTTGCTGTATGTTGGAGCATATTTTAGATATATGCCCAAGAGTGGTATAGCTGGGTCAACAGGTAGTGGAATGCCCAATTTTCTGAGGAACCTCCAGACTGATTTCCAGAGTGGTTGTACCAGTTTGCAATCCCACCAACAATGGAGGGTGTTCCTCTTTCTCTACATCCTCACCAACATCTGCTGTCACCTGATTTTTTATCTTAGCCATTGTGACTGGTGTGAGGTGGAATTTCAGTGTTGTTTTGCTTTGCATTTCCCTGATGACTAAGGATGTTGAACATTTCTTTAGGTGCTTTTTGGCCATTCGATAATCCTCAGCTAAGAATGTTTTGTTTAGAGCTGTACCCCATTTTTTTTTAGTTTTTTATCCACCTTTATTAAATTGGGTATTTCTTATTTACATTTCAAATGCTATTCCCTTTCCCAGTTTCCAGGCCAACATCCCCCTAACCCTTCCCCATTCCCTCTATATGGCTGTTCCCCTACCCATTCTCCCCCCATTACCTCCCTCCCCCCACCAATCTCGTTCACTGGGGGTTGAGTCTTGGCAGGACCAAGGGCTTCCCCTTCCACTGGTAACCTTACTAGGCTATTCATTGCTACCTAAGCAGTTGGACCCCACGGTCAGTCCATGTACAGTATTTGGGTAGTGGCTTAGTCCCTTGAAACTCTGGTTGGTTGGCATTGTTGTTTATATGGGGTCTCAAGCCCATCAGCTCTTTCAGTCCTTTCTCTGATTCCTTCAACAGGGGTCCTGTTCTCAGTTCAGTGGTTTGCTGCTGGCATTTTTCTATGTATTTGCCATATTCTGGCTGTGTCTCTCAGGAGAGATCTACATCTGGTTCCTGTCAGCCTGCACTTCTTTGCTTCATTCATCTTATCTAGTTTGGTGGCTTTATATGTATGGGCCACATGTGGGTCAGGCTCTGAATGGATGCTCCTTCAGCCTCTGTTCTAAAATTTGCCTCCCTATCCCCTCCTAAGGGTATTCTTGTTCCCCTTTTAAAGAAGGAGTGAAGCATCCTCATTTTGGTCATCCTTCTTGAGTTTCATATGTTCTGTGCATCTAGGGAACTTTGAGCATTTGGGCTAATATCCACTTATCAATGAGTGGATACCATATGTGTGTTTCTGTGATTGGGTTACCTCACTCAGAATGACATTTTCCAGTTCCATCCATTTGCCTATGAATTTCATAAAGTCATTGTTTTTGATAGCTGAGTAGTATTCCATTGTGTAGATGTGCCACATTTTCTGTATTCATTCCTCTGTTGAAGGGCATCTGGCTTCTTTCCAGGTTCTGGCTATTATAAATAAGGCTGCTATGAACATAGCTGTGGAGAATGATCCATTGTTAAATGTTGGAGCATCTTTTGGGTATGTGCCCAAGAGAGGTATAGCTGGTTCCTCAGGTAGTTCAATGTCCAATTTTCTGAGGAACCTCCAGACTGATTTCCAGAATGGTTGTACCAGTATGCAATCCCACCAACAATGGAGGAGTGTTCCTCCTTCTCCACATCCTTGCCAGCATCTGCTGTCGCTGGAGGTTTTTTTTATCTTAGGTATTGTGACTGGTGTGAGGTGGAATCTCAGGGTTGTTTTGATTTGCATTTCCGTTATGATTAAAGATGTTGAACATTTCTTTAGGTGTTTCTCAGCCATTCGGCATTCCTCAGCTGTGAATTCTTTGTTTAGCTCTGAACCCCATTTTTAATAGGGTTATTTGTCTTCCTGCCCTCTAACTTTGTGAGTTCCTTGTATATTTTGGATATGAGCCCTCTATCAGTTGTAGGATTGGTAAAGATCTTTTCCCAATCTGTTGGTTGCAGTTTTGTTCTAACAAAACTGTCATTTGCCTTACAGAAGCTTTGCAGTTTTATGAGATCCCATTTGTCAATTCTTGATCTTAGAGCATAAGCCATTGGTGTTTTGTTCAGGAAATTTTCTCCAGTGCCCATGTGTTCGAGATTCTTCCCCACTTTTTCTTCTATCATTTTGAGTGTATCTGGTTTGATATGGAGGTCCTTGATCCACTTGGACTTAAGCTTTGTACAGGATGATAAGCATGGATCCATCTGCATTCTTCTACATGCTGATCTCCAGTTGAACTAGTACCATTTGCTGAAAATGCTATCTTTTTTCCATTGGGTAGTTTTGGCTCCTTTGTCAAATATCAAGTGACCATAGGTGTGTGGGATCATTTCTGGGTCTTCAATTCTACTCTACTGGTGTATCTGTCTGTCTCTGTACCAATACCATGCACTTTTTTACCACTATTGCTCTGTAATACTGCTTGAGTACAGGGATAGCAATTCCCCCGGAAGTCCTTTTATTGTCGAGGATAGTTTTAGCTATCCTGGGTTTTTTTTTTTTTTTGTTATTCCAGATGAATTTGGAAATTGTTCTGTCTAACTCTATGAAGAATTGGATTGGAATTTTGATGGGGATTGCATTGACTCTGTAGATTGCTTTTGGTAAAATGGTCGTTTATACAATATTAATCCAGCCAATCCAGGAGCATGGGAGGTCTTTCCATCTTCTGAGATCTTCAATTTCTTTCTTCAGAGGCTTGAAGTTCTTATCATACAGATCTTTCATTTGCTTGTTTAAAATCACACCGAGGTATTTTATATTATTTGGGACTATTGTGAAGGGTGTCGTTCCCTAATTTCTTTCTCAGCTAGGTTCTCTTTTGTGTAGAGGAAGGTTATTGATTTATTTGAGATAATTTTATACCCAGCCACTTTGCTGAAGGTGTTTATCAGGTTTAGCAGTTCTGTGGTGGAACTTTTGGGATCACTTAAATATACTATCACATCATCTGCAAATCATGATATTTTTACTTCTTCCTTTCCAATCTGTATTCCTTTGATCTCCTGTTGTTGTCTTTTTTCTCTGGCTAGGACATCGAGAACTATATTGACTAATTAGGGAGAGAGCAGCAGCCTTGTCTAGTCCCTGATCTTAGTGGGATTCCTTCAAGTTTCTCAGCATGTAGTTTAATGTTAGCTGCTGGTTTGCTGTATATGACTTTTATTATGTTTACGTATGGGCCTTGAATTCCTGTTCTTTCCAGGACTTTTACCATGAAGGAGTGTTGAATTTGCCAAATGGTTTCTCAGCATCTAATGAAATGATCATGTGGTTTTTATCTTTCAGTTTGTTTATATAGTAGATTACATTGATAGTTTTCCATATATTAAACCATCCCTGCAAACCTGGGATGAAGCCTACTTGATCATGATGGATGGTTGTTTTGATGTGCTCTTGGGTTCAGTTTGTAAGAATTTTATTGAGTATTTTTGCATCGATATTCATAAGGGAAATTGGTCTGAAGTTCTCTTTCTTTGTTGGGTCTTTGTGTGGTTTAGGTATAAGAGTAATTGTGGCTTCATAGAAGGAATTCGGTAGTGCTCCATCTGTTTCAATTTTGTGGAATAGTTTGGATAGTATTGGTATGACATCTTCTGTGAAGATCTGATAGAATTCTTCACCGAACCCATCTAGACATGGGCTCATTTTGGTTGGGAGACTTTTAATCACTGCTTCTATTTCTTTAGGATTTATGGGCTTGTTTAAATGGTTTATCTGTTCCTGATTTAACTTCAGTACCTGGTATCTGTCTAGGAAATTTTCCATTTCCTGCAGATTTTCAAGTTTTGTTGAATATAGGCTTTTGTAGTAGGATCTGATGATTTTTTGAATTTCCTCTGATTCTGTAATTATGTCTCCCTTTTCATTTCTGATTTTGTTAATTTGGACACACTCTCTGTGTCCTCTCCTTAGTCTGGCTAAGGGTTTATCTATTTTGTTGATTTTCTCAAAGAACCAACTTTTGGTTCTGTTGATTCTTTCTATAGTCCTTTTTGTTTCTACTTGGTTGATTTCAGCTCTGAGTTTGATTATTTCCTGCCTTCTACTCCTCCTGTGTGTATTTGCTTCTTTTTGTGTGCTGTCAAGCTGCTGGTATATGCTCTCTCCTGTTTCTTTTTGTAGGCACTCAGAGCTATGGGTTTTCCTCTTAGCACAGCTGTCATTGTGTCCCATAAGTTTGGGTATGTTGTACCTTCATTTTCATTAAATTCTAAGAAGTCTTTAAGTCTTTAATTTATTTCTTTATTCCTTCCTTGTCCAGGTTATCATTGAGTAGAACATTGTTCAACTTCCACGTATATGGGGGTTTTCTGTCATTATTGTTGTTATTAAAACCAGCCTTTATGTGTGGTGATCTGATCGGATGCATGGGATTATTTCTATCTTCCTTTATCTATTGAGGCCTGTTTTCTGATCGATTATATGGTCAATTTTGGAGAAGGTTTCATGAGGTCCTGAGAAGAAGGTTTATCCTTTTGATTTGGGGTGGCATGTTCTAAAATATCTGTTAAGTCCTTTTGGTTCATTACTTCTGTTAGTTTCTCTATGCCTCTGTTTAATTTCTGTTTCAATGATCTGTCCATCAATGAGAGCAAGGTGTGGAAATCTCCTACTATTATCATGTGAGGTGCAATCTGTGCTTTGAGCTTTAGTATGGTTTCTTTTATGAATGTACGTGCCCTTGCATTTGGGTATAGATATGTAGGATTGAGAGTTCATCTTGGTGGATTTCTCCTTTGATGAATATGACGTGTCCTTTCTTATCTTTTTCAATGACTTTTTGTTGAAAGTCAATTTTATTTGATATTAGAATGGCAACTCTAGCTTTTTTCTTTGGGCTACTGGCTTGGAAAATTGTTTTCCAGCCATTTACTCTGAGGTAGTGTCTGCCTTTGTGTCTGAGGTGTGTTTCCTGCGTACAGCAAAATGCTGGGTCTACTTTTTGTATGTAGTGTTTTAGTCTATTTTTTTTCTTTTAAATTGGGAAATCGAGGCCGTTGATGTTGAGAGATATTAAGGAATAGTGATTGTCGCTTCCTGTTATTTTTGTTGTTGGAGATAGAATTATGTTTGCCTCTCTTTTGATTTCATTGTAAGGAAATTATATTCTTACTTTCTGTACGGTGTAGTTTCTCTCCTTGTGTTGGAGTTTTCCACCTATTATCCTTCGTAGGGCTGGATTTGTAGAAGGATGTTGCATACATTTGGTTTTGTCATGGAATATCTTGGTTTCTCCATCTATGTTAATTGAGAGTTTTGCTGGATACAGTAACTTGGGCTGGCATTTGTGTTCTCTTAGGTTCTTTATAACATCTGTCCAGGATCTTCTGGCTTTCGTAGTCTCTGGTAAGAAGTCTTCTGTAATTCTTATAGGGTCTGCCTTTATATGTCACTTGACCTTTTCCCCTTACTGCTTTTAATATCCTTTCTTTGTTTTGTGCATTTTGTGTTTTAATTCTTATGTGACGGGAGGAATTTCTCTTCTGGTCCAAACTATTTGGAGTTCTGTAGGCTTCTTGCATGTTTATAGGCATCTCTTTCTTTAGGTTAGGGAAGTTTTCTTCTACAATTTTGTTGAATATAGTAACTGGCCATTTAAATTGGGAGTCTTCACTTTCTTCTATACCTATTATCCTTAAGTTTGATCTTCTCATTGTGTCCTGGATTTCCTGTAGGTTTTAGGGAAGGAGCTTTTTGTGTTTTACATTGTGTTTGACAGTTGTGTTGATGCTTTCTATGGTATCTTCTGCCCCTGAGATTCTCTCTTCTATCTCTTGTATTCTGTTGGTGATGCTTGTATCTATGACTCCTTGTCTCTTCCTTAGGTTTTCTATATCCAGTGTTGTCTCCCTTTGTGCTTTATTTATTGTTTCTATTTCCATTTTCAATTCCTTCACCAGTTTGGTTGTCTTTTCCTGTAATTCTTTCAGGGATTTTTGTGTTTCCTCCCTAAATGCTTCTACTTGTTTATTTGTGTTTTCCTGCACTACTCTAAGGAAGTTCTTTATGTCTTTCTTAAAATCCTCCATCATTATCAAACAAATGTGATTTTAAATCTAAATCTTGCTTTTCTGATGTGTTTGGATATCTAGTATTTTCTTTGATGGGAATCCTGGGCTCTCATGATGCCATGTAGTCTTGTTTTCTGTTGCTTAGCTTCCTGTTTTTGCCTCTATCCATTAGTTTGTCTCTGTTGTTTGCTTGTCCTGCTGTTTCTGGGAGTGACTTGACCCTGCTGTAGGCCTCTGTGTCAGCACTCCTGTAGAACTGTTTTCCTGTTTTCTTTCAGCCTTTCATGAGAACAGGCACTCTGATTTCAGGTGTGGTGGTGTTCCTGGAGACTGTCTCCCAGGTTTCAGCGCACCCTTAGGAATCACAGGGTCCTGCCCCTGATTGCTCATGTAGGTCCTTGCATCCCACTGGTACAGTTGGCAGTATGGGATTCCTTCTTGGTTCTGGACTGTGGGCAGAGTGTATTATCCTCTGACTTCTCAGCAGTATCCACACTTCTGAGGTTCCAGTTCTCTCCCCCATGGGATTTGGGTGCAGGAAGCTTTTTGGCCATATCAGTTCAGTCCTGGGTGCAGACCAGAACCACGGCTACTGGTGGCTGTCTGTTCCTATATCCCTCTGTCCAGAGGCACTGTGCAGTTTCCCCTTGGACCAGGGTTGTGGGTCGAGGTGTGCAGAGGTGGCAGTCTGTCCTGCAGCCTTGGGATGTCTGCCTTCCTGGGTGGTCTGCACTCTTCCCCATGGGAGTTGGGTGCAGGGAGCTCTGGGATGGTATCAGTTCACTTTTGGGCAGCTCTTTTGACTTTTAAAGTATTGTGTGGCCCTCAATATGTAAGTATTGCTTAAACAAGGGTAACTTTCTGTTTTTTTCTACATTTTTAGAAAAAGTCCTGACCTTGTAAGCCTGACCAGGTATCCAGGCAGTTTATTGAGTCAAAATGTTTCTCTGTGTTTTTGTCATAAACCCTTGTTTATGATCCCTATGTTTATTACAATCCTGTAAAGGGTAGAACAACATAAGGATTCATAAAACTACTTGCTCTTCCTTCAGGAGGGTACCAAGGTTTGACATTAATTGTATAATCAAATTTTTTTCTTTCCATACTAGTTTGTGTTTCTGATTCTAGTCATACATAGAAACAGTAAACTGAAAAGTTAGTGATTCAGTTATAGTCCAGCTTCTGGAATTTTCCTAAGTTTTTCTTCTTTTATGGATTTTCTCAAATCTTTTGTCTGATGGTTATGAATTCTACTTAAGTAAACCGTTCTATGGACGACTCAATTTCTTGCATAGGTGATCTCTCTGGGAACTACTATTACTTTTATTCTTTTTTGTCCTTTTTATATTCTTTAATTTTTTATTTACAGTTCAGATTATCCCCTTACCAGGCTAACCTCCAACTGGTCCATGTCTCACACCTCCTCTCCCCTTTTCCAAGAGGATGTCCCCACTACTCCACTCCACCAGATCTCCCCACTCCCTGGGGCCCTAAGTCTCTCAAGGGTGAGATGCGTCTTCTCTGACTGAGTCCAGACCCGGAAGTCCTTTATTGGTTATGTATCAGGGGCCTCATATCAGTGAGTGTATGCTGCCTGGATAGTGACTCAGTGCCCAGGTTAGTTGAGAGTGACCATCTTCTTGTAAGGTGACCGTCCTTCTACTCTTCCAGCTTTTCCCTAAGTCAACCCAAAGGTGTTCTCAGCTTCTGTCCATTTGTTGGGTATAAGTACCTGCATATGACCCTTTGGACTGCTTTTTGGGCCTTTCACAAGGCAATCATAATAGGCCCCTGTTTGTAAGCACACCATAAGATAAGTATTAGTTTCTGCCCTTGGTACCTCTTCTTGAGATGGATCCCAGTTTGGGCCTGTCACTAGACCTCCTTTTTCTCAGGCTCTTTTCCATTTTTGCCACTGCAGTTCTTTCAGACAGGAACAATTCTGGGTCAGTTTTATTGACTGTGGTTTGGCAACCCCATCCCTACACTTGATGGCCTGTCTTTCTCCTGGAGATAGACTCTACAAGTTCCTTTTCTTCACTGTAGGGCATTTCATCTAAGATCCTTCCCTTTGAGTCATGACAGTCTCTTGCCTACCAGGTCTCTGGCACATTCTAGAGTGTCCCTCCATCACCTACTTCCCAAGGTTGCTTGTTTCCTTTCTTTCTGTTGCCCTTCAGGGCTTCAGTCCTGTCCCCAAACCCCAATATGATTCTTATTGACATAATCTTTTATATAAATTGTTACATTATCCCAGGTCTTGCCTTTGGTAAGGGACCTTTATAATCAAGGAATTCAAATATTAAGCATGTTAGAAACACAGGCAAAGTTGTGTAGCAAATTTCCACCAAGGGCAGTGATGGGTCAGACTGGGTCATTCAAATACTGGAATGGTGTCAAACAGTGTCTGCTGGAGGTTTGTTATCACCAGAGAAGCACAAAGCAATGTGGAGTAGGGGGTTCGACATTTATCTCAGTTGTAAGGTAGGTATCCAGTATGCCCAAGGATGTACGATCTGCCTGTAGCTGAAATAAAGAGAAGAAAAAACACATAGGAGTTTGAAATCCTTCTACTGACACTGTCTGACTTATTCCAATCGCTGGTGTCTGCATCCTGCTGATAGTCATTAGTGCAACTGCCCTAACAGTTCACTATTTGGCTGTTATGTTTGGTTTCGAAGGGAAAAAAATATAGGTGAAGTTATGCAGCTATTTTTCATAATTACTATTATTCTGTGAATGAGTGGGCCCATATCTGATTGATTGATGAATAGAAGCAGAGATTATAAAGCAGAGATCAACTGTGAAGCTTGCTGCTGCTGACCTAATGACCTTCACTTCTTCAGTTGTTATTCTCGCAAGTGACAACTTGAATAGATGAGACTCTCCATGGAAATATTTCTAGCAGTTAATATACATACAGGCAGAGAACTGGATTATCAGAAGTGCTGTCAATTCTGAGAGCACAGGTGAGACTACCACTTCTGCTCATTCTTGGCCCAAGAGGAACCCACCTGGAGCCCTCCGGATATAGGATCTGAGGAGCAGTCAGGGACAGGATCCTTCTGGTTTCTGTCTGCACCCTGAGCTGACCCTGTGTCACAGCTCTCTGTACCTAGATCACCCTGGGAGAGAGTTGAACACCCAGTAGTGCTGACACACAGGCTTACAGGAGGGTCAAGCCAGTGTGAGAGACAGCAAGACCAGCTAACACCAGAGACAACCAGATGGTGAGAAGCAATCACAGGAACCTAAGCAACAGAAACCCAGACTACTTGTCAACCTCACAACACAGTTCTCCTACCAAAACAAATATTGCATTTGCTAACAGATGGGAAAGCAAGATTTAGATTTGAAATCACACCTCATAATGATGATAGAGGACTTTAAGAAGGACATAAATAACTCCCTTAAAGAAATACAGAACAACAAAGGTAAACAGGTAGAAGCTCTTAAAGAAGAAACACAAAAATCCCTTAAAGAATTACAGGAAAACACAACCAAAAAGGTGAAGGAATTGAACAAAACCATCCAGGATCTAAAACTAGAAATAAATAAAGAAATAAAAACTAGAAATAAAAACAACAAAGGGAGACAATCCTGTAACTAGAAAATCTAGGAAAGAGAGCAGGAGTCAAAGACAGAAGCATTACCAACAGAATACAAGAGATAGAAGAGAGAATTTCAGGGGCAGAAGATTCCATAGAAAACATTGACACAACTGTCAAAGAAAATATAAAAGGCCAAAGGTCCTAACCAAAAACATACAAGAAATCCAGGACATAATGTGAAGATTAAACCTAAGGATAGTAGGTAGAAGAGAGCAAAGATTCCCAATTTTAAGTGCCAGTAAATATTTTCAACAAAAATATAGAATAAAACTTCCCTAACCTAAAAAAGGCATACCCATAAACATACAAGAAGCCTACAGAACTCCAAATACATTGGACCAGAAGAGAAATTCCTACTGTCACATAATAGTCAAAACACCAAATGCACAAAACAAAGAAAATATTAAAAGAAGTAAGAGAAAAAGGTCAAGTAACATATAAATGCAGACTTATCAAAATTATACCAGACTTCTCATCAGAGACTATGAAAGCCAGAAGATCCTGGGCAAATGTTATACAGACCCTAAGAGAACAGAAATGCCAGCCCAAGCTACTATATCCAACAAAACTCCCAATTAACATAGATGGAGAAATCAAGATGTTCTATGGCAAAACTAAATTTACACAATATCTTTCCACAAATCTAGCCCTATAGAGGATAATAGATGGAAAACCCCCCAACACAAAGAGGCAAACTACACCCTAGAAAAAGCAGGAAAGCAATCTAATTTGGACTAACCCAAAAGAAGATAGCCACACAAACATAATTCCACCTCTAAAAACAAAAATAACAGAAAATAACAACCATTGGTACTTAATATCTCTAAACATCAATGGATTAAATTTCAAAATAAAAAGACAAGTCTAACAGACTGGATATGTAAAGAGGACCCAGCATTTCACTGCATATAGGAATCACAACTCAGTGACTAAAGACAGATACTACCTCAGAGTAAAAGAATGGAAAACAATTTTCAAGCAAATGATTTCAAGAAACAAGCTGGAGTAGTAAATCTAATATCTAGAAAAATCTATTTTCAATGAAAGTTATCAAAAAAGATATGGAAGGACATTTCATATTTATCAAAGGAAAAATCCACAAAGATGAGCTTTTAATTGTGAATATCTATGCTCCAAATGCAAGGGCACCTACATTTATAAAAGAAAACTTACTAAAGTTCAAACCACACATGGCACCTCACACAATAATAGTGGGAGACTTCTTCAACATTCCAGTCTCATCAATGGACAGATCATGGAAACAGAAACTAAACAGAGACACAGGGAAACAAACTGAAGTTATGAACCAAATGGATTTAACATTTCATCCTAATTAAAAAATATATACTTCCTTCTCAGCACCTCATGGTACCTTCTCCAGAATTGATCATATAATCAGTCACAACATAGACCTCAACAAAGACAAGAAGATTGAAATAATCCCATGCATCCTATCAAATCACCATGGAGTAAGGCTGGTCTTTAATGATAACAAAAATGACAGCAAGCCCACATACTTATGGAAGGTCAACAATGTTCTATTTAATGATAGCTTGGTCAAAGAATAAATATGAAAGAATTTAAAGATTTTTTTTAGAATTTAATGAAAATGAAGGCACCTCATACCTAAACTGATGGGACACTGAAGGCAATGCTAAGAGGAAAACTCATAACTCTGATGACTCCAAAAAGACATTGGAGAAAGCATACATTAGCAGCTTGATATAATACTTAAAAGCTTTAGAGCAAAAAGAAGCAAATACACCCAAGAGGGGTAGATGGCAGGAAATAATCAAACTCAGGGTTGAAATCAATCTAGTAGAAAGAAAAAGAACTGTACAAGGAATCAATAAAACCAGGAGCTGGTTCTTTGAGAAAATCAACAAGATTGATTAAAATCTTTGACAGACCAACCAGAGGGCACAGAGAGAATATGCAAAATAACAAAATCAGAAATGAAAAGGGAGACATAACAACAGACACTGAGGGAATTCAGAAAACCATCAGATCCTACTACAAAAGATTATACTCAAGAAAACTGGAAACTCTGGATGAAATGGACAACTTTGTAGACAGATACCATGTAAAAAAGTTAAAATAGGATCAGACAAATCATTTAAACAGCCCCTAATTCCTAAAGAAATAGAAGCAGTCATTAAAATCTCCCACCCAAAAAAGCACAGGACCAGATGATGGGTTTAGTGTAGAATTCTATCAGACCTTCATAGAAGACCTCAAACCAATACTGTCCAAACTATTCCAAAAAATAGAAACGAGGGAAAAGTCCCTAATTCCCTCTATAAAGCCACAATTATGCTTATACCTAAACCACACAAAGACCCAGCATTTGAAGAAAACTCCAAACAAATTCGCTTTATGAATATCGATGCAAAAATCCTCAATGAAATTCTCCCAGTCTGAATCCAAGAACACATCAAAATGATCATCTATCATGATCAAGTAGGCTTCATCCCAGGGATGCAGGAATAGTTCAATATACAGAAAGCCATCAACGTAATCCACTATGTAAACAAACTCAAATAAAAAAAACCCCACATGATCATCTCATTAGATGCTGACAAAGCATCTGACAAAATTTAACACCTCTTCATGTTAAATGTCTTGGAAACATCAGGAATTCAATGGCTATAATTAAACATAGTGGGGTTGGGGATTTAGCTCAGTGGTAGAGCGCTTGCCTAGCAAGTGCAAGGCCCTGGGTTCGGTCCCCAGTTCCAAAAAAAAAAGAGTAAACATAGTAAGAGCAATATACAGCAAACTAGTAGCCAACATCAAACTAAATTGAGAGAAACTTGAAACAATCCCAATAAAATCAGGGACTAGACAAAGTTGCACACTTTATCTCTATGTATTCAATATAGTCCTTGAAGTCCTAGCCATAGCAATCAAAAAATAAATGGAGGTCAATGGAATACAAATTGGAAAGGAATAAGTCAAAATATCACTATTTGCAGAAGATATGATAGTATACTTAAGCTATCCCCAAATTTCCACCAGAGAACTCCTACCGCTGATAAATAAGTTAAGCAAAGTGGCTGGATATAAAATTAACTCAAACAAATTAGTAGCCTTCCTCTACTCAAAAGATAAAAAGGCTGAGAAAGAATTTAGGGAAATGACATCCTTTACAATAGTCACAAATAATATAAAATACCTCTGTGTGATTCTATCCAAGCAAGTGAAAGATCTGTATGACAAGAATTTCAAGCCTCCAAAGAAAGAAATTAAAGATCTTAGAAGATGGAAAGGTTTCCCATGCTCATGGATTGGCAGGATTAATATTCTAAAAATGGCCATCTTGCCAAAAGCAATCTACATATTACATGCAATACCCATCAAAATTCTAACTCAATTCTTCATAGAGTTAAAAAGAGAAATTTGCAAATTCATTTGGAATAAAAAAAACCCAGGATAGTATAAACTATCCTCAACAATAAATGAACATCTGGGAGAATCACCATCCCTGACCTCAAGCTGTATTAGAGAGCAATAGTGATAAAAACTGTATGCTCTTTTATAGAGAATGCAGGTAGATCAATGGAATAGAATTGAAGAACCAGAACTGAAACCACACACCTATGGTCACTTGATCTTTGACAAATGAACCAAAAATATCCAGTGAAAAAAGATAGCATTTTCAACAAATGGTGCTGGTTCAACTGGAGGTCAGCATGCAGAAGAATGCAAATTGATCCATTCTTATTGCTCTGTAGAAAGCTTAAGTCTATGTGGATCAAGGACTTCCATGTAAACAGATATACACAAACTAACAGAAGAAAAATGGGGTAGATCCTCAAAAGCATGGGCATTGGGGAAAGTTTAACAGAACAGCAGTGGCTTTGGACTTAAGATCAACAATCAACAAATGGGATCTCATAATTTTTTATCGCAAAATTTTTGTAAGGCAAAGGACACTGTCATTAGGACAAAACAGAAACCAACAGATTAGAAAAAGAGTTTTATCAATCCTACATCTGACAGAGGGCAGATGTGAATGCTAGAAGATAACTATTGAACTGAGAATAGGTTTTCCATTGTGTTAGAGAAAGAATTGAAGGAGCTGAGGGGATTTGCAACCCCATACATATAGCAATACCAACCAATCATAACTTCCAGGGACTAAAACCTACATCTAAAGTGTACAAATGGACAGACCCATGGCTCTACATGCATATGTAGCAGGGGATGGCCTTGTTGGGCATCAATGGAAGGAGAAGTTCGTGGTTCTGCCAAGGCTCAATGCCCCAGTATAGGGGAATCTCAGGTCTGGGAGTTGGGAAGGGGTGACTGGGTGGGTGAGAAAAACCCTCACTGAAGCAGGAGGAGGTGTCATGGTATAGGGGGTTTCTCAAGGGGGGGACAAGGAACGAGGATAGCATTTGAAATGTAAATAAAATATATGTTAAAAAAGCACACAAACATTCACATACCTCATAACCATAAGAACCACAATCAGAAAAAATAATATATAAGATCAATAATATTAAAAAGGTTCAGATAAAGCATTATGAAAAAATCTGTTGAGTTTGGTTTCATTATCTATGACTGGTCATGTGGCCTGCCCTTAAGTGTGGTGTGCATACCCAGTGATATCATCTTGGAGAAAATGAAGTTATCACTTCTGTGCAGTCAATTGTATGTAGCTTCTGGGTTAAATGTAGGAGATCATGTTCCCTTCTTCTCCTCAGCACTGAGACCCCGGCCTGGACTTGAGGAGGCCCTGAATGTAATAAATGGAAATATGATACAATAGTGCCTGTTACCTAATGCTTTTCTAGAATCACCTATGCAAGTCAGGGGATGCCATAACTGGGTCAATAAGGTCACTTTCCCTAACTGAGGCAATTTGCTAAACACCTTTTGGTAAATGGAAATATTATGTATTATGTCTCATTGTAAGTACACATTGGATAATATTACTAGCAACATAATTACTAGATAAATATAAGTTTAAAAACTTCAGTGTAGGCATTATAAAGAGATTTTCTTCTTACAAAGGACTCTTATCAGTGCCTCTTTCATGTCTCTGTTCCTCAGGCTGTAGATGAAGGGATTCAGCATGGGGGTCACCACTGTGTACATCATAGCCATGGCAGTCTCCTTCACAGTAGAGTTGTTAGCTGATGGACATAAGTAGAGACCAATAATTGTCCCATAGAATAGTGAGACCATAGACAGGTGGGAGCCACAGGTGGTGAAGATCTTGTGGATGGCCCGAGTAGATGAAACATTTAGAATGGAGCAGACAATTTGTACATAGGAAACTACAATGAGTAAGAATGGGATGACAATAATTATCCCTCCCATGATAAATATCATTAGTTCATTAATATAAATGTCAGAGCAGGCCAACTTGAGCAGGGCAGATATGTCACAGAAAAATTGGGGGATTATATTGTCCTCACAGAATGACAATTTAACAACAAGTAGAGTGTGCAACATGGAATTCAGCATGGTAAGTACCAAGGACAGCAGCACCAAACACACACAGAGAATGGGACTCATGATGATGGTATAATGAAGTGGGAAACATATGGCCACATAGCGGTCATAGGCCATGACCATAAGAAGAAAATTTTCCAGGCTTGCAAAAAACATGAAAAAGTACATTTGTGTCAGACAGCCAGCATAGGAAATTGACATGTCCTGACTTTGCATGTTCTGCAGCAACTTGGGCATTGTGACAGAGGAAAAGCAGAGGTCAGAGAAGGACAAGTTGCTGAGAAACAAGTACATGGGTGTGTGGAGATGGGAGTCTAGAAGAATGATGATGATGATGATGAAATTCCCCAGGATGGTGATGAGGTACATGGCCAGAAACAGGAAATAGAAGAGGAGCTGGTGCTGTGGGAGGATGGGCAGGCCCAGGAGGAGGAACTGGGAGATGACAGTTTGGTTGTTCTTTATCATTCTTTATTGCCAGTATCCTAATGAGATAATATCAGAGTCACACAAAATATAAATTATATGTATTGAGGTAATATTTTTATAGCAGTGGGTCTAATAGTCATAATGGTTATAATCTCAAAACTCCAAATGTCCATAATCATTGCAATTAATGACTTTTTCTCAACTTTGTTTTAAAGAGATTAATTTATATCGTCCCCTTTTCCTAGATATTTCTATTCTGTTTCTACTGAGATACAAGATAAACTAATGCTTTTCTCCTGCTATGTGCTCATCCTGGGTGACTGTTGTTTGTTGATTTGGAATTTGCTCTACATTATTTTGTATACTGATGTTCCTGGAGGATATGCTTAAACTTTATCATCATAATTTTATATAAATTTCAAGAAAACCTATTATACTCCAATGCATTAGAAAACCACTTCAAACTCATACATTCACTTCTCTGTAACATACTGAGTTCTGCTCCACTGTTAACTAATCATCTTCTTTCCATTGCATTTATGACTGGCACCAGCATCTCAAAAACCCAAGTGAAGTACACATCTTCCCTTTATTGTCTCCCAAAGCATTCATCATTCTACTTCCTTTCCCGTCTGCCATAGTATAGTTTAAAGTATCAGCCTTAGACAAATCTTTGAATGTAGATCCACTCATAATTTTCTTACATGTTATACACTATCCAGAGTCTATCCTCCATTCTTCTATTTCATCCATTCATTTACTCTTCTCCATCTACATGGATCATTTATTTTTTGGCATTCTAACAGAGTAGTTCCTTCATACCTTTTCTGATTTAAGATTACCACTGTTGCTCTGAGGTTAAAGAAAACTCTCCTAGCTAGGGCATAAATGCTGTTTAATTATCTCACATGTGTGGGTGGTGCATCTCACATGGTCTCACAGTGACACTTGCATTTCTCTTTTCATCAATTTTGAGGTTAGTACTCTTCATTTCTCATATTTTGGAGTTGCTCCTCCTATGACCTGTCATTTCCTCCCTTCAGTTTTCCTTCACCTGGTTCATCCTCATTCATAAGTCAGTGATGTTGCTTATCATATATTCAACTAAATTTACTGTCCTCACATACTAAGTGAGACCTTCAGGTATGTTCCCTAGTATCCTATACATATAATCTCTTTCACTTAATATTTGATCACTACTTTATTCTTTATGCCCATAAATTGTAAACTATGTGTAGGAAAGGTCATATATTCTTTCATTTTGTTTGGTTGTTTACATTCTCAATTACCAATTACTAATTACAAATTATGGCCCTATCATGATGCATCAATATAGCCAGTGAATATTTGTTACTTGCTGCTCAAATTGATGCAGATTTAACTTCAAAGGTAGAAAAATTCATATGCACATAGACAGACTTGAATATTCAGCACTAAATTTTAAACTCTATGATGTTTACCAGAGTTCTAATGTTGTATTTCTGCAATATTAGGAATAATTATTTTTATTATATAATATCTATCTATGTATCATCTATCTATATCTATTTATATATGTGTTAATACATAAAATACAATTGATATTGGTGCAGAACATAGACAGGTTGAAAAATTTTATGAATTATAAGGATAGAAGCAACACATCACTTTGAAATATTCGATTGGGTTATTCCTCAGATGAGCATGCTGTTTGTGATTGTGAATTTATTCATCAAGTGAGCTTAACCCTGATATCCATTTGGAAAAAAACCTAGTTGTTATGAAGATATCCTCTAAATGTCAATATAATCTCTAGACTTTAATTAAAGTAACTAACATTTCATTACATGGTAAGCTTATGCATTAAGCTGAAGAAATTAGGGGCAAAGGACAATTGAGTGTAGAAAAATGTTGCCTCTTCTTCCTTATATACAAGCCTATAACCTCCACTCTTCTCAGCAATTTCTTTAGTTGTTACATATTTCAGTCTCTAATGCTGGGGCAGTCTGTATCCTATATAACATGCATGGACACACACACAAACAGACACACACACACACCACACAGAAGCACACACACACACAAACACATACACATACATGCAACAACTTGTGATTATGGACAACAGTTCCTAATAATCCTATCACATGTCTCAAATCTGACAAAACAAATGAAACATCAAGAGATCTAAGCAACATTCTCTGAAATATTACAAGTCTGACTCCTGAAAATTCATAGAATTTTAATATTTAATGCAGATGACTTCAGAGGTTTCACATATAGATATCATGAATTAACAATCCAGAGGGAGAACATTGTAGCGATAAATCATGTGCTCTTTAAAAAGATAGTCTCCTCATGTATTTCATACTGGCCTCAAACATACATCACACCTGCCTCTGATTCCTGGGCTCTGGCATGACAGGCATATTCCAACATGCCAAGTTTGTGCTTCTTCTATAACTGAACTTTTGTGTTATCTAGGCATTTGTTGAAAGACCAGAAGCTAGAGAAATCACAATCAACTGTTACCACTGATGGGCCAATGCACTTTATGTCTTCTCTATATGTTAAACCATAGTTCTTAAATTTAACAGCATATGAAAATCACAATGGATTGCCTTGAACTCTGTTGAATATATTTCATCGTACCATAACATGAACACTTACATGATGTCAGTTGTTCTTGATTAACACTTGGGAGCAATTATCAATAATACCAGTAAAACAAAGATTTGTGAACCTGGGCAGGTAAAATTATTCATTGTCTTTGAAAGCACATTGTTCAGTATTTATTAAACCTCCACAGGTTAAGGTCAAGTAAACAACTCATCAGCTTTTATCACTGAACTTCACCTCACAAGGCTGATCTCATGTTCAAATGGTAGTATAATGACAGGAAATTATATAGTGAGTAATTTGTATAAACTCATCAATATGAAAGGAGTTACATGGTGACCATGAAACAAATTCTAGAACAGTGTGCTGAAGTCATGGCATACAAAGAAAAGAAGAAAGTTATCATACCTGAAAAACTGTCGTAGACAACTCAGGTATTTCAGTGGACAGCAGCTTATTTACTTGATTGCACTCAGCTCAGATGAAACTGATCCAAAGTTTCTGGTTCATGATTCTGCTGACCTTTATTTTAATTGCAGGTATAAGAACTCTAGCCTTGGTACTCATGGACTATCTGCACCACTCCTATTCACACCGTACTCCTGCTGACATCCCTGGCCCTTTGGTGCCTAGCATCCCAGAGGACTCCAGATCCTGAATAACTCATTAAGTACATAGTAATTATCCAGGACCTTTCTAGGACCAGTTTCCTCAGGATTCTCTTGTAGAGACCAATTAGATTCACTGATCACTACTTCCTATACTTAGGAGAACATAAAATTTAAGAAAACCACAAGCAAAACTAATTTAAAAGTAGCACTAAGAATATAGGCAAAAAAGAAAAGGAAGCTGCACATGCATTCCATATTCAGGCAATGAACATGGCTTCCACTTGACTAGAGCTCACTATTATCAGGGAAAGGGAAGAAAGGTGACTGAAAATGACCCTGTGTTTTCAGGAAGTATTCTTATTATTAATGACTTCGAGTGTCTCAACCAAAAAATTTTGCTCAAGGAATCATGAGTAGTTTTTATGTTTTTGGTTGTGAGTTTCGTCTTTAACTGCTGAGCCATCTCTCTAGCTCTCTGAAGAACAGTTTTATGGAAAATGAGACTGTATTAAATCCATGCACACTAGAAAGCTTCCAAGGACAGCATCTCTATTTTATATGACTGACTACCTGAAAGAGGACTTAAGGCAGATATACAACCTTCTTGAAAAATTTAAATGTCATCATTCAATGTTTTATGTGTTCCAATATGTGAAAACTACAGGAATATGGAAAGAAGGAAATTGTATATATTTCATATTTCCCCTAGCTAATATAAAAGCAGTCCATGTTCCCATGCTTGTTCACTCATTTTGCCTTCTTACCTCCCCATGAAAACATTAATCCACCAATACACAACCTCTCTCCATATATATGAGATTATTGTATAATTCCATGTTATATGAGTTCACCATTGATCACAAGGCCATAAGTCACATTTAAAATTCCTTCATTCAGGATAGCTTCCCGGACATGAAACTCATCTGTATTTTAAAGTTCTGCACATAATAAGCATAAACTTAAAACCCCAGGAAATCTTGATCCATAATTATCTAATCTTTATTGGGCTCTTAGAGAAGAGCAACTTTTTTTTAGATTGTGTAAATAGTAAGAGGTGTCTAAGGATATATTAAAAAGATTAGACACAGCATTGCCTACTTTGTTTGTTTAGAATAACTACATTTTGCTGCTAATCAGTTTGTTTCAATTTTTCCAAAAAGAATGATGCAGTACATGCTCTTTATTTTGGATGACATAAGAAATGAAAGTGGTTGGATGGTGGGCTTTAGGTTCAATGTAATCATTCCTAGAAACTGTGATGTACACATAAGTATAATTAAATAGCTAAGCAGTTTTAGTCAATCAAAGCACTCTAGTGTGTATTTTTAAAAAGATTTATTTATTTATATGAGTACAATATTGCTGTCTTCAGAGACACCAGAAGAAGACATCAGATCCCTTTACAGATAGTTGTGAGCCACCATGTGGTTTCTGGGAATTGAACTCAGGGCCTCGGGAAGAGCAGTTAGTGCTCTTAACTGCTGAGTCATCTCTGCAGCCCTCTACAGTGCATTTTAGAACACACTATAGCATAAAAAATTCCCCCCAAAATCTCTTACTCTTCCCTCCAACTATCTACAGGCAATTCTACTAAACATTATCTCTTAGAGATATTACCATTCTTGATATTTCATGTGAATATAAGTTCTTCATGATTGGCTTCCTTCTATTAGCATGTTTTCAATGTAGGTCTATTTAGTTGTATGTGCCAATAATTTTTCTTCTAATTTTTGAATAATATGTCTAATACAGGTGTGCCATGGTTGTTTACATAATCATTTGCTGATTTCTTTAGTTAGGGACAACAAAAATTAGCACTCCTATGAATACTAATGTACACTCATTTGTTTGAATCTATTGTATGTACCTAGTCATATTGTAATTGTGCATTTAGAGTTTTATTTCTTGGGGAGAAAGAGCTGGACTCTCAGAGGTGCGGACAATCCTGAGAGCGCAGGGGAGACCACCACTTCTGCTCACATTCCTGACTCAAGAGGAATCTGCCTAGTGCCCTCTGGATACAGGAACCTAGGAGCAGTCAGGGGCAAAAACCTTCCAGTTTTTGCCTGTGCCTGGAGCTGAACTGGTCCCACAGCTCTCTGTACCCAAATATCTGTGCCCAAGAGGAATATGCCCAGTGCCCTCTGTGCCTCTGTGCACAGGAACCTGGGAAAAGTCAGGGGGCAAGACCATTCCAGATTCTGCCTGTGCCCAGAACTGAAAGCCAGTCACCAGGAGTGCCAACACATCTGAGAGTAGAGGTAAGATCATCTCTTCTGCTCCAAGCAACCCACCTGGTGGCCTCAGGACACACAAATGCAGGAGTAGTCTGGGACAGGAAATTTCTGGTTTCTTCCTGTGCCCAGAGCTGAAGGAGTTACACAACTCTCTGTATTCAGGTCCATTTGAAAGAAAACAGGTCTACAGGAGTGCTGACACACAGGCTTACAGCAGGGTCAAGCCACTGCCAGAGACAGCAAGACAAGCTAATACTAGAGACAACCTGATGGCAAGAGGCAAGCACAGGAGCCTAAGCAACAGAAAACAAGACTACTTGGCATCATCAGAGCCCAATTCTCCCACCAAAGCAAATATTGGATATCCAAACAAATCAGAAAACCAATATTTAGATTTAAAATCACATCTCATGATGATGATAGGGGACTTTAAGTAGGACATAAACAACTTTCTTAAAGAAATACAAGACAACACACGTAAACAAATAGAACCCCTTAAAGAGGAAACACAAAAATCCCTTAAATAATTATAGGAAAACACAACCAAACAGGTGAAGGAATTGAACAAAACCATCCAGGATTTAAACATGGAAATAAAAACAATAAAGAAATCACAAAGGAAGACAACCCTGGAGATAGAAAACCTAGGAAAGAGATCTGGAGTCATAGATGCAAGCGTCACCAACAGAATACAAGAGATAGAAGAGCTATAAGACAACAAAAGGTGATGAAGAGGATATGAATTAGCAAAGAAGTCAAGGTATCACTATTTGTAGATGATATAACAATATAGTCAGTATACCTAAGTAACTCCAAAAATTCTACCTGAGAACTTCTACAACTAGTAAAGAACTTCACCAAAGTGGCTGGATATAAATTTATCTCAAACAAATTGTAGCCTTCCTTTATGTGATAAACAGGCTGAGAAACAAAATAGAAAAACAATACCCTTCACAATAGTCACAAAAATGTAAAATATCTTGGTGTAACTCTAACTCATAGATGAAGAGGGGTTGGATAATGGTAGTAGTAGGTACAATTAATGTTTTCACACAGAGGTAAGAAGGCACAATGAGTAAACATGTGGGAACATTGACACCGTTTCCATTGACTTGAGGAAACATTAAATGTGCCATCTGCTTGCCCTATTCCTGCCCCTTTCACATCTTGGCACAGACAGAATATTGTAAGATAAAACTTAAAATTTTCAAGAAGCAGATATATGTCCTAAGTTCTCTTGCAGATAATCATGTTGAATTTGGTGTTGTTGGAATCTTCTAAGTGTGGGTAGTTTTCTACAGTCTCATTCTGCTTAAAAACTACTGTTTGATGAGCTCAAAGATGGCTCAGTACTTAAAAGCTAGGCTCATAACCAAAAATATAAAAACTATTCATAACTGTTTGTCAAATTTTTGTTGAATGATATACTTTAAGTCAATAACATTGAGAATAATTCCTGATAATATGAGGTGTCAGTCAACATTACTTTTCTTACTAAAACGGGGGGTGCGTGATCCATTCAAAAGAAGCCATGTTAATCACCTGAACATGGAAGTATGCTTTTC
Source organism: Rattus norvegicus (assembly GCF_021556685.1). Classification (NCBI taxonomy): domain Eukaryota; kingdom Metazoa; phylum Chordata; class Mammalia; order Rodentia; family Muridae; genus Rattus; species Rattus norvegicus. The sequence continues at coordinate 64,267,631 of NC_141543.1, forward strand.
CAAGTGTTTTTGGCATTATTATTGCTGCTATTTATTTATTATTTTGTTTGTTGTTCTTTAAATTCTTCCATCTCCTAGGTGTAGGAAATAGTGATCATTGAATATAATTGGTCTCAATTAGAGATCCCTGAGGTAAATTGGTTTTAGAAAGGTCCAGCATAATTACTATGTCTTTAATGAGTTATATAGGATCTCTGGCATGCTGGGCACTTAAAGTTCAGGGATGGCAGCAAAGGCCTGTGAGTAGGGATAAGGCAGATAGATGATGTGTATACAGCAGCTGCTATTCTTCTATCTGCAGATTAAATAAAGGTGATCAGGATCATGAACCAGAAACTATGACTCAGACTCATCAGTGCTGGGTTAATTCACGAAAATAAGCAGGTGTCTTGCAGTCAATTGGAATTTCTGTTTTATGAAAGACATGTTTTTCAGGTATGACACATTTCTTCTTTTCTTAGTCATACTATGATAGTAATCATTTCATGGTTATCATGTAACACCTTTCATATTGTTGTGTTCATTACTATTACTTTTTGTGTGATTTTTCCCAATATCATAATATTTCAACACAAGACTGTAACAAGAGATGGAGTTTAGTACTTTAGTGCTTAAGGTTTGTTTACTATGCTTTCACCTCTGAGGTCTGAACAAACTCTGAAATTGTGTTCTACTCAAAATGATGACTAATTTTATCTGTACAAGTTTACAAATATCTGGGTCACTGATATTGTATGTTATTGCTCTTAAGTAGTGTTTATCAAGAATGATATTAACATCATCTAGGTGTTCATGTAAATCTACAGTGAAAGCTACTCAATCAAACTCTGTACTTCTACAGAATCCAAACGGTTATGCAGGTATGTCAAAGGTTAGAAGGTACCCTTTATGTTTTTAATGTGGTGTTTAATTTGAGAACTACAGTCTTAATATATAGAGAATGTAGGAAGTCAATCAACAAATCAGTGATAATTGTGGATAGTGATTTCTCAGATTCTCACCTTGGCACACATCATATATAACACAAAAGTACTGTTCATTAACATGAGAGACAGAAAATGTGGCCACATTTTTGTCATTGCAGTACTTGGGACACAGATGCAGTGAGTGCTCCATGTTTGAGACCAGTATGGTATACATAAGAAGAGCAACTTTTTAAATGGTGCATGTTTTTGTGTTACCTGGTTTATCCTCTGTAATGCTAATCCACAAAATCTGTGTGCAATCTCTGAATTCAGTTATATTGTAAAGCAGTCAGTCATGAAGGTGTAAGCAGTCAGACTAGGTTGTAGCCTGTTTTAGAAAGTTGTTAAGATCTCTTGATATTTCTTCTCTTGTGGCAGCTTTAGGACCCATGATAGATTGAATAGCCAGTGATGTCCAGAATCACAGGATAATGGGTATACGTGTGCATGCACTCATGTGCATACTTGTACATGCCTTCCCATGCATGTGACTAGGATATAGACTACCCAGTGTTAGAGACATTAGGTTCAGTGTTAGGTGAACATTTGAAGAACTGTCTGAAATGTTGGAGGCACTAAGAAGAGTAGATATTGCACACTTGTATCTAAGGCAGATGATGCAACACTTTTCTACACCAAATTGTTCTTTTCCCCCAATTCCTTCATCTGAGTGCATGAACCTCACCCTGTAGTGAAGTGTTAGTGACTTACTGAAATTCTACAGACTTGAATAACATTTATAGAATATCTGTATAGCAACTAGTATGGTCTAAAATCAGCATCAGGGTTTATCCCACTTGATGCATAAATTCACCATCATATATACTATAGACATCTGAGGAATAACTGAACTGAAGCTTACAAGCTGTTGCTTCATTTTGCTAATTCATAAAATTTTTCATCCTGTTTGCTGCATCAATGTCAATGACATTTTGAGTATTAAACCATATGGATATGACTTGGAGTCATCAGTATCACTGTGGAGTGATAAAGATGATTAAGCATAAGAGTACAGAAACACAACATCAAATCTCTGATGAACAGTATAGAGTTTCACTTTTCAAGTCTTCATATTTAAATGGGGACTTTTCTACCTTTGACCATAAAAAAAATCTGTATCATTTTGAGCAGCATGTAACAAATGTTCATCAACCAATTTCATGCATCATAACAGGTATTGGCCCTGGTTGGGAGATCTGAATGATTGTAAACAACCAAACAAAATGAATACATTTGTGACCTTTCCTTTATATAGTTTATAACTAATACAAACATAGATTAATCAGTGATCACATATTAATTGCATGGGTTAGGGATATGATGCTAGGGTACATAGCTGAGGGTATAACAGTATGGGAGGACAGAGAAAATTCAGCTCAGCATGTTACAAGACATATTTCTCAGATATGAGTGAGGATGAACAGATGAAGGGGAAACAGGGAAGTGATAAGCAAGAGGAAGATAGCCTCTAAAATGAAGGAGGTAAAGAATCCTAACCCCATCATTGATAAAGAGAGAAACCAAAAGTCACTGTGAAACTATATGGGATGTGCCACTGGCACCTGTGAGGTAATGAAACAGTGTCTATGTCTTTGTAGGAGCTTTGACCTTATTCTTAGAGCAGTAGCGATAATCTGAAAAATAAAGCAGAAAAAAATATGATGGAATCTCTTTGTTATAATGCCGCAGTGTGAATGGAGCCTGATGAAGGAGAAGAGAAAGATCAGGAGACACGAGAACTTGAACATTACTGAGTTTGCCTCTGTATTTCAATACAGACAAGATGTGGTCCTCATGTATTGATATAACCTTACAGAGAGGAATTGATAAAATAGAAGGAGAATTTAGGAGAGGTTTTGTATAATGTATGACAGCAGTTCAAAGTAAGAAAAAGTAAATGGATTTAAAAATCACTGATTTCTGATGAAAACCTTATTTTCTTTTACTGTGCTATGGGAGACCAGAATGGTAGAACAAGAAATGCTTTGGGAGACAGCAGAAATGAAAGCGTGAGTTTCACCTGGGACTTTTGAGGGTCTGACGCCTTCCATAAATTTATGGAATGAAGCTAATTTGTTTACAGTGAAGTAAAATATGTTAGAGTGTCATTCTGGTCCAAGTTTGAAAGAGTAACCTAGTCCATAGGAATATGTGGATTTTTCTTGAAATTTATATAAAATTATGATGATAATGCTTATACAATTTTTTAAGAACATCAATATACAAAAAACATAGGGCAAACTGCAGATGAATAGACAACAGTCTACCAGGATGAGCAGACAGCAGTATAGAGAAGCATTAGTCCAATTTGTAGCTGAGTAGAAAGAACATAGACGTGTCTAGGAAAAAAAGAGGAGATTTAAACCTATTAAAGAGAAAATGAGAAAGAACATTAATGACTGTAATGATTACAGATATTTGGAGTTTTGAGTTTAAAATTACTATGATGATTGTAAGATTCATTTTTGTATAATATATTTCTGGAATATATATTCATTTTTATTTTCATTTTCAGCAACCCTGATAATTTCCTCATTAGAATACTGGAGATTAAGAATGATAATGAATAACCAGACCCTCATCTCTCAGTTCCTCCTCCTGGGCCTGCCCATTCCTCCAGAGAACCAGCATCTGTTCTATGCCCTGTTCCTGGCCATATACCTCACCACCATCCTGGGGAATTTCATCATCATCACCCTCATTTGTCTGGATTCCCATCTCCACACACCCATGTACTTTTTTCTCAGCAACTTGTCCCTCACTGACCTTTGCTTTTCTTCTGTCACAATGCCTAAACTGCTGCAGAACATGCAGAGCCAGGACACATCTATCTCCTATGCTGGCTGTCTGGCACAAATGTACTTTTTTATGGTTTTTGCAAACATGGAGAATGTTCTTCTTGTGGTCATGGCCTATGACCGCTATGTGGCCATCTGCTTCCCTCTTCGTTATACCAGCATCATGAGCTCCAAGCTTTGTGTGTCTCTAGTGGTGCTCTCCTGGGTATTTACCATTCTGTATTCTATGTTGCACACCTTACTCTTGGCAAGATTGTCATTCTGTGAGGACAATGTGATCCCCCATTTTTTCTGTGACATAACTGCCCTGCTCAAGTTGGCATGCTCTGACATTTATATTAATGAACTAATGATATTTATCTTGGGAGGGTTTGATATTGTGATCCCATTCTTACTCATTGTTGTTTCATATGTACAAATTGTCTGCTCCATTCTAAAGTTTTCAACTACACGGGGCATACACAAGGTCTTTTCCACCTGTGGCTCCCACCTTTCTGTGGTCTCACTGTTCTATGGGACAATTATTGGTGTCTATATATGTCCATCAGCTAATAACTCTACTGTGAAGGAGACGGCCATGGCCCTGATGTACACAGTGGTGACTCCCATGCTGAATCCCTTTATCTACAGCCTGAGAAACAGAGATATGAAGGGGGCCCTGATCAGAGTCCTTTGCAAGAAGCAAATTTCATTATAATACCTATACTGGAGTTTTAAACTTAATTTATCTAGTATTGTATTTATTAATATTATAAAATATATCCCTACAATAAGACACACTGCATAATATTCCCATTTACAAAAGAGAATATTACAAAGGAGTTCTAAGGGAAAGAGACCTAAGACTCTGTGATGTCATTCCAATAGTGGTTCTAGAAAAGCATTAGGTAACAGGTACTGTTTTATCAGAACTCCACTCCTTAAAATTTGTTTCTGCATTTTAAAAGGAGTCTTCTCACATTTAATATGACCCAGCCTTATAATACAACCATTCATCCATTCTTCCTAGGTTCTCCCCCTCAGATTTATTTCCCCTTCATTTCTACCTCGGAAAATAACTCTATTCTAAGAGACGGAACAGGCTCCCAAACTTGACACAGGGTACAAAAATACATGGCAAAAGGCCTCATATTATGCTGGACAAGAAACTCAAATAGGAGAAAAGTAGTCTTAATAGCAGACAAAAGCAACAAAAATAAACCCACTATTTGGAGTGCCTCAAAAACATCAAGCTACGAGATTTAACCTTTACTGAAAGAATCTGATGCAGATTCAGGCAGACTCTGTGCTTGGCATTTCTGTTTTGTAAGTCTATGTTGATATGTTGGACCATGTTCTCTTGGTTCCTTGACCTCTGACTCATAATCTTTCCTCCCTCTCCTCTCTGGAATTCTCCAATTTTTGAGGGGATGGATCTGATGGAGAACTCTACTTTATACACACTCATACATCCCCCCAACACACCACTCTGCATAATCTCATAATCTCTGTCTGTGTGTTTCTGTAATCAGTTTAGTCAACTGCCAGATAAAGCCTTTCTGATGATTACTGGACAAGGCACTGATCAAGAAGTAAAGCAGAATATCACTGGGAATCAATTAATTGAGTTTTATGTTTTATTCCTCTCAGTCATGTTTGTTTCTACCCTAGAACTCTTAGCTATTCAGTCCCTAGTTCCTAGCCATCCAGGCAGTGTTTGGGATGTGATTTCCCCTTATGGACTGGGCCTCACATTTAACCAAACATTGGTTGGCCACTCCCACATGTTCTGACAATCGTTTCTCCAGTACATCTTGCCAGCAGGATAGATTGTAGGTGTGTATGTTTTGTTGTTGTGTTGGTATCATGGTTTCTCTTTCTGAAGTCTGCAGAGCAACTTCCTGCATTAAAGAGACTATATTGTAGGGGTTTAGTATTCCATTCCTCACTAACTTGACCGCTCTGTGTTCAATGAGATATTTGGATTGTTTGGCAATAAAGCCCATCGCTCAATTTTCAGAAAGCTAACCTCTGTCCTAGTAGTAGCCTGAGTTGTTTATGGATGTATACAGGACCTCCATAGCCAAGAACTCCACCAAATGAACCCACCACTTTTCATGGTCACAAAAGTTGTCCAGTTCAGACCCTGTATCCTCCATTACTAGAAGTCCTCACTTGGGTCACCCTCATAGATTCCTGAGAGTTCCTATTGTAGCAGATTCCCACCAATTCACAAATATTTCAAACCCAAATCAAGCTGTGTCTCTCTGTAATCTCTCTATATATTTATTTCTCCCCTGCCACCAGATTTCTCCCACTTCTTTCTACATCTGGCCCCATTCCACTCTCAGAGTATATTCTATTTACCTTTCCTGTGGAGGTCCATGTTTCCTCAGTATAATCCTCCCTTTTACATAACGTTTCTGGATCTGTAGATTGTAGCTTGATGATAATTTACTTAAGAGATAATGTACACTTATAAATGAATGCATACCATGTTTGTCTTTCTGGATCTGGGTTACCTCACTTGGAGTGATTTTTTTCTATTTACACTCATTTGCATGTAAATTTCACAGTGTCATTTTTAAAAACTGAGTAATATTCCATTGTATAAATGCACCACATTCCTTTATCCATTCTTTGATTGAGTCATTGTTGTCTATTTTTCCAATAAAATGAGTGTGATTTGGATTTGCAACCCTATGAGAGGAACAATAATATCAATCAACCATTTCCCTCCAGAGCTTCCAGGGATCAAACCACCAACCAAAGTTTACACATGGAGGAATCCATGACTCCAGCTCTATATGTGGTGGAAAATGACCTTGTTTGATGTGAATGGGAGAGGAAGCCTTGTGTCCAGTGAAGGCTTGATGCCCCAGCATAGAAGAATGATAGGGTGGTGAGGAAGGAGTGGGAGGGGGGAGGGGGAGCTCACCCTCATGGAGACAGGGAGAGGAAGGTGGAGTCTGGAGTTTTTACAGGGAAAACAAGAGGGGGGTATAACATTTGAAATGTAAATAAACACAATAACAAATAAAAATGAGTCTCATTGCTTCAAGTCTTTGTCATTTGGCATGATGTTGAATATAAAATTTTAACTAATTGATTAGTTTTTTATTATTTATATCACAAATGCCTCTTATTTATTTCTTTATTTCTTTCCTAACATAGCTATCATTGAGTATAGAGTTGCTCAATTTCCATAAATGTTCAAGATTTCTAATGATTTTTGTATTCCCAGCTTAAATCCATAGTAGTCTGATAAGATACAAGATGCTATTTCATTTTTTTGTATCTGTTGAGGCTTACTTTGTGACTGACTGACTACATGTTCTATTTTGGAGAATGTTCCATGAGGTGCTGAGGAGTAGGCATATTCTTTTGTTTTTAGGCGAAATGTTCTATAAATAATTGTTTGATTCATTTGTTTGATGGCACCAGTTTGTTTTATTATTTCTTTGTTTAGATTTTGTTTAGGTGACTTGTTGGTTGGAAATGTTGGATCTTTAAGTCTCCAACTAATAATGAGTGGTGTCACTGGGAAGTTCAAGTCTAGCAATGTATATGAACAAATGTGAGTACAATTGTGTTTGGGGCACAGATATTCAGAATTGGGAAAACATCTTGGTAGATTTTTCTTTGATGAGGATGAAATATTCTTCCATGTCTCTTTTGATTAATTTTGGTAGAAAGTATATTTTATTAGATATTAGTACAGCTAATCCAGGTTGCTTCTTGGGCCTGTTTGATTGGAAAACATCTTTTCCAGCCCTTTGCTCTCAGGTAATGCATATCTTAAGTGCCAAGCTGTGTTTCTTGTATGTAGCAGAATGATGAGTCCTGTTTTAGAATCTCTTTGTTAGTCTGTGCATTTTTATTGGTGAATTGTGTCCATGGTGTTGAGCAATATTAATGACCAATGATTGTTAATTCCTGTTATTTTGACATAGTATATATGCTTCTCTTGTTTTTGCTGTTATAAAACTAGCTATTTCCTGTTTCCTTGGGTGTAGTTTTCCTTGGATTGGAGTTTTCCTTCTAGCATCTTCTGTAGATCTGGATTTGTGAATAGATATTGTTTAAATCTGGATTTGTCTTGAGATATCTTGTTTTTGCCATCTATGGAGATTGAGAGTTTTGTTGAATATCTAGGTTGACATCTGTGGTCTTTTTAATTTTTTAATTTTTTTTTAAATTTTTTTTCCGGAGCTGGGGACTGAACCCAGGGCCTTGCACTTCCTAGGCAAGCGCTCTACCACTGAGCTAAATCCCCAACCCCAATCTGTGGTCTTTTTTAGAGGTTGTGATATATCTGTTCAGGCCCCTGTAGGTCTATGTTAGAATTTTGGTATAATTCTGATGAGTCTGCCTTTGTATGTTACCTTGACCTTTTAACTTGCCTCTTTTAATATCCTTTCTGTAGAATTGGTGTTTTCATTGCTACACAGTGGGAGGATTTTCTTTTCTGAACCTCTCTAATTGATGTTCTGTAAGCTTCTTATATATTTATAGGCATCTCTTTCTTTAGGCTGGGAAAGTTTTCTTCTATGATTTTATTGAAAATAATTTCTTGTTCTTGGACCTAGGACTTTTCGTGTTCTTAAATTTATATTACTCTTAGGTTTAGGTCTTTTCATTTTATCCTGCCAAGGTTTATCCTCAGTGTGAAGAGGTTCCTGAGACAGGTGGGAATGGGAGTGGCACTGATTCAATAATGACTCAGATTCAGTACTAGATGTAAGCTGCTAGGTATTCTCTCTACTCCTTTGTATTCTCATCTTTATTTATTCTTCAAGGCTTTGATAATTGTTAATAATGATTAACAGTTCTTAAATTCTAAGAGTCCTGGATCATTAGTTCCAGCACCTGTTTCCTTAGAAAAGAAACTGTTCTCAAAGTGAAAGCACACTTCCTTATAGTTTTACATAGCCTGTTCCTCATAGGTAGCTGGGTACAGCTCTTGTGGTTTCCTGGTACAGAAGGCAGCAGCCTTTAGCAATTACTTTCATGTAAGAACAGACTACTTAGGTTGGAATGTTTTCTTACAAGGTTTTCTAATTCACATAAGTAAAATGGTTATTTTTATTTAACATCTTTCCAAGCATTATCATCTCCAATTCTTCAAATAGCTAGGAGAACAAATTACCAACTTTTTTTTATCAGCTTCTATATAAACTTTTAACTCTCTAATCTTTGTTTCCTCATCCTAGCAATTCCATAGCCTCATGTACTTTCCTTCTAATACTTATTTCTTCCCAAATCATATATGGTTTCCCATTTTCTATCCATGCCTTTCCTTCTTTAGGCCACTTTAACACTCTATTTTGATGTCCCCAAGTTTACCCTGGCTAATTAATGTAGTAGTCATTGGGCCAGAGGGTACATGTATTTCTTCATGATCCAAATTCAAAGCCAAGTCTGGCAAGAGACTATTTCTACAAAGGACCATGTAGGCTTCTATGGACTTTGTGGTTATGTCAATTAGATCCTTTCCCATGAACCTGAAGGCCAAGCAGAAGGCCTGTTCCTTGTTCTCCACAGCCTCATGACCATCTTTATTCCTAATTCCTGAGAATCACATCTGTTTCAACTATTATTGCATGATTAGCTATGAGTAATGGGGGGGGGAGAATATTCCCCAGAAAGAAAGATTGAAAGTAGAGTAGTAAAGATAGCATATCAGCTTTAGGGCAACAACAACCATCAGCAGACACATGGATCATGGAGATCAATTGCCTGATGATGCTATAGGGGCAGGAACTATGTCACACACACCCCTCCCCTTTACAAAGCCGTGATGGACCTGGCAGTATCCCAGGTTTCCTGGATATATTGGGTCAGGAAATTTTTAGATTTAATATTTTTTGTTTGATGGTTTATCACATGTGGGAGACAAAATCTTTTTAGGCTCAGACTCCATTATAGAGAACCTGACCTAAGGTTGAACTCAAGTAAACTAACAGACCAGTACCTAGCACCAGTTTCCAGGTTACCCATCAACAAGACCTACATCTAGCACTAGTTTCCAGGTTACTCCCCAATAAAACCTGTGTCTAGCACCAGTTGTTAAGTTATTCCTCAACAGATCTGCACCTTCAGGATACACACCTTCCCTTGACAATCCACTTTTTAACAACCATCAATCATGAAAAAGGCAGAATTTAAGTTTATGGTTTATCTCTCAGCACCAGTTAAAGGTCATAATGGCTCCCCAAACTGATGTGTACCAGGCTAGATACCCCCTTCTTGCCTCTATAAATGCTTGCCTAATACTAGGCTTATGGCTCCACCTTCCTGCTGTGTTAGGGTTGTTGGGGAGCCCAAAATCAAGCTTGAATAAAAAACCCTAATGTGATTGCATTGGAATTGGCTCCTTGGTGGTTTTTGGGGGTTCACAAATGTTTTCTGGCACAACACATCCAGCCCCAATAGTTAATATTTATTGATGGCAATTGCATACAAAGACACTATTCAAATATTAAACCAATGTGTTTCTATTTCAGAATGTCTGCTTAATTAATCCATACAGTTTAAGAAATAGTACATTCTGTCATCCTTAAGCTGCAAGCCTGTTTTAGAGTATTTCCATCTGCCATGAGTCTAAATATTCTTTGACGCAATATATTGTTTCCCTAAGACAAAAATATTTGCATTATAACTTGCATAATTTAAAAGTAAACAATAAAATTTGAAATTTCTCTGTGAACTAGAACTACATCTTACATTTCTGAAATTTCTGATTCCTTGCATCCATGGCATAGAGCTTTAAAATGTGAAAACCATATCAAATGAAAGAGAAAAAAAGAAATGAAAGAGAAATCTATGGAAATTTCCAATTAATCATTGAGGCATGATTTGAGCTCTTCTTAGTATTTATTCTAGAGACTGATGGTAAACAACATGGGTTTTGTAAAGTATATTCTTTGTAGAAAGTAAATAACAAAGTATTATTTGCTGGTGATGCCTTTAATATAACATATTTTCATCCTCTTATAGCGTAAAGTGCTAACAAGACAGATGCTGTAGGAGGATGAAGTTCAGCTGCCTTCAGTGGCAGGTGTAGGTATTAGAATTTATGCAGAGGTATCAGATTTATATATGAACAGATAATGATTTTGATAATGAATCCAAAAGATGCATGTCACTGTTAAAAGGAATCAGATGAGATAATATAACCATGGGTCTTTCTTTAAAATCACAAATCATGGTATATTAGAATGGGACATTGAATTCAAAAGTAATATCTCAGTGGAGACAATGATAAGGCAACAATTGATTGCCCTGTTTCTTCTTGGCCCCAGGAAAATACTTTGCTTACCCACTATGAGAAATACTTTCAGCTGGGATTCCCTCACAGAGACTGTTCATTATTGAAAATAAAGGCATCAATTGTTTTGGTAAACCATCTCAAGAAAAGGTAAAGAAAGTAAAGGGTGAATATCAATTTTAACAGAGTTCACCCTCCATTTAAAATTCTAATCTGCTTGTTTTAGGTGTATAGCAGGTGACTACAGCCACATACCCAGGTCTGTAGAGAAATAAATCATCTTCTGGCAAAACAGAGGATTGGAATGCAGGAGAGGAAAGTCTTTTTTGTTTCGTTTTGTTTTGTTTTGTTTTCTGCCTATCAAAGCTCATCATTTCTGCATCTGTTCTCTGGCAGAAGACACAGAGTTTTGATTCCTGCTTTCTACTCTTCAGTTTTACCAGGAACAGGGAGGATCGGCTGCCTCTGAATAAGAGTGGCTTCTGGAAGTTAAAATTTTACTATATACTTTTGTGAAACATTCCAATCTGAGGGAGAAATAAAAGATATGTGATTCTCAGGTAAATGCATGCATGGGTATGGGACATAATGACTGTTCTGAAAGACATAACTTCATAGTTTGAACATACAAAACTTCACTATGCTAACTCAAATTTCCAGAACTATTTTTCATATGATTCTCTGTCATACAATAACTTACATAACTTATAATTCATAAATATAAGGTATAATTTATAAATATAGAATTCATATTTATGGCAGATTAAATTGTATAATAAATTTCTAATGCATAAATAATATGTAAAATTATATATTAAATTATATAATAAATATAAGTAACTTAATTTTTTCTATTTTTTCTTTTATTGGATTTTTTTTCTTTTTTCTTTTTTTTTTTTTTGGAGCTGGGGACCGAACCCAGGGCCTTGCTCTTGCTAGGCAAGCACTCTACCACTGAGCTAAATCCCCAACCCCTGGATATTTTTTATTTAAATTTCAAATGTATTCCCTTTCCTGGTTTCCAAAACATAAGCTCCCTATCCCATTACCCTCCCCTTCTTCTATAAGGGTGTTCCTCCATCCACCACCCTTCTCACCCCCCCAACATTCCCCTACAATGGGGGTCCCAACTTGGAAGGACCAAGGGTGTCCAACAAGGCCATCCTCTGCCACATATGCAGTTGGAGCCATGGGTCAGTCTATGTATAGTCTTTAGGTAGTGGTTTAGTTCCTGGGAGCTCTGTTTGGTAGGCATTGCTGTTTTTATGGGGTTGGAAGCCCATTCAGCTCTTTCAATCCGTTCTCTAATTCCTCCAACGGGGGTCCTGTTCTCAGTTTAGTGGTTGTGTTGCAAGCATTTGTCTCTGTATTTGACAGATCTGGATGAGCCTCTCAGGAGACATCTATCTATACCTGGTTCCTGTCAGCATGCACTTCTTAGCTTCACCAACCTTATCTAGTATTGGTGGATGAGCCACATGTGTGGCAGGTGTTGAATGGCCACTCCTTCAGTCATTGCTCCAAACATTGCCTCCATATCCCCTCCTGTGAATATTTTTGTTCCCCCTTTAAAGAAGGAGTAAAGCATTGCACTTTGGTCATCCTTCTTGAGCTTCATGTAGTCTGTGGATTGTATCTTGCATAGTTCAAGATACCATGTGTATTTTTCTGTGATTGGGTTACCTCATTCAGGATGATATTTTCTAGTTCAACCAATTTGTCTATGAATTTCATGAAGTAATTATTTCTGATAGCTAAGTAGTATTCCATTGTGTAGATGTACCACATATTCTGTATTCATTCCTCTGTTGAAGAGCATCTGTGATCTTTCCAGCTTCTGGCTATTATAAATAAGACTGCTACAAACATAGTGGAGCATGTGTCTTTATTATTTGTTGGAGCATCTTTTGGGTATATGCCCAGGAGAGGAATAGCTGGGTTCTCAGGTAGTGGAATGTCCAATTTTCTGAGGAACCTCCAGACCGATTTTCAGAGTGATTGTACCAGTTTGCAATTCCACAAACAATGGAGGAGTGTTCCTCTTTCTCCACATCCTTGCCAGCATCTGCTGTCACCAGAGTTTTTGATCTTTGCCATTCTAACTGATGTGATGTGGAATCTCATGGTTGTTTTGATTTGCATTTATCTCATGACTAAGGATGTTGAACATTTCTTTAGGTACTTCTCAGCCACTCAATATTCCTCAGCTGAGAATTCTTTGTTTAGTTTTGTACCCGATTTTTAATAGGGTTATTTGGTTCTCTGGGGTCTAACTTCTTGAGTTCTCTGTATATTTTGGAAATTAGCCTTCTATCGGATGTAGGGTTGATAAAGATCTTTCCCCAATTAGACATTTTGTCCTAATGACAGTGTCCTTTGACTTACAAAAGCTTAGCAGTTCATGAGGTCCTATTTGTTGATTCTTGATCATAGAGCATAGGTCATTAGTGTTTTGTTTAGGAAATTTTTCCCCATGCCTATGTGATCAAGACTTTTCCCCACTTTTTCTTCTATTAGTTTGAGTGTATCTGGTTTGATGTAGAGGTCGTTGATCCACGTGGACTTAAGTTTTATACAGAGAGATAAGAATGCATTGATTTGCATTCTTCTACATGCTGACCTCCAGTTGAAGAAGCACCATTTGTTGAAAATACTATCTTTTTTCCATTGGATGGTTTTGGCTCCTTTGTCAAAGATCAAGTGACCATAGGTGTGTGGATTCATTTCTGGGTCTTCAATTCTATTCCACTAATCTATCTGCCTGTCTCTGTACCAATACCATACACTTTTTATCACTATTGCTCTGTAATACTGCTTGAGATTAGGGAAGGTGAGTCCCTCAGAAGTTCTTTTATTGTTGAATATAGTTTTCAGTATCCTGTTTTTTTGTTATTCCAAATGAATTTACAAATTGCTCTTTCTAAGTCTGGAAGAATTGAGTTGGAATTTTGATGGGGATTGCATTAAATCTGTAGAATGATTTTGACAAAATGGCCATTTTTACTATATTAATCTTGCCAATCAATGAGCATACCAGGTCCTTGCATCTTCTGAGATCTCCTTCAATTTCTTTCTTCAGAGACTTGAAGTTCTTGTCATACAGATCTTTTCACTTGCTTGGTTAGAGTCACACTGCAAGGTATTTTCTTATTTGTGACTATTGTGAAGGGTGTCCTTTCCCTAATTTATTTCTCAGCCTGTTTATTCCTTTAATAGAGGAAGGCTACTGATTTGTTTGAGTTAAGTTTATATCCATCCACTTTGCCAAAGTTGTTTATCAGACTTAGTAGTTCTCTGGTGTAACGTCTGTGGTCACTTAAGTGTACTATCCTATCATCTGCAAATGGTGATATTTTGACTTCTTCCTTTCCAATTTGTATCACTTTGACCTCCTTTTATTGTCTGATTGCTCTGGCTAGGACTTTGAGTACTATATTGAATAAGTAGGGGGAGAGTAGGCAGCCTTGTCTAGTTCCTGAATTTACTAGAGTTGATTCAAGTTTCTCTCCATTTAGTTTAATGTTAGCTACTAGTTTGCTGTATATTGCTTTTATATTACCTGTGTTTCAGTATGGACCTTGAATTCCTGATCTTTTCAGGACATTTATCATGAAGGGGTGTTGAATTTTGTCAAATGTTTTTTCAGCATCTAATGAAATAATTATGTAGTTTTTTTCTTTGAGTTTGTTTGTATAGTGGATTAAAGCTGAGAGATTATTGCAGTGCTTCTTAGATTGAAGATCAATTACTGAGAGAAATCCTATACAAAAATTCTTGAAATCTCTTCTGATACCATTTATTTATTTATTTATTTATTTAATCACTCATTCTTGGATAGCTTATGTATTTACATTTCAAATATTATACCCTCCCCCTCTTCCATACTTCCTCTCCCTTCTTCCTGCTTCTTTGAGAATGTTCCCACTCCCAAACACCCACTCCCACCTTAACATCCTGGCATTCCTCTATATTGGGGAAACAAGTTGTTATGGGACCAAGGGCTTTTCCTTTTATTGCTGCTGGACAGTGCTGTCCTCTGCTACATATTTTAGTTGGAACCCTAGACTACTCCATGTGTACTCATTGGTTGGTGGTGTAGTCCCTGGGAGCTCTGGTGGGGTCTGGGTGGTTGATATTGTTTTTTTTCCTATGGGGTTGCAAACTCCTTCAGCTCCTTCAGTCTTTTCTCTTACTCCTCCAATGGGGTCCCCTTGTTTAGTCCAATGGTTAGATGCAAGCATCTTCATCTGTACCAGTAAGGCTCTAGCAAAGCCTCTCTGGAGACACCCATATCTGGCTTCTGTCAGCAAGTACTTCTTGACATCGGCAACAGTGACTGCGTTTGATGGCATCATATGGGATAGATCCCCAGTTTGGGAAGTCTATGAATGACCTTTTCTTCAGTCCCTGCTCCACTCTTTATCCCTGTATGTCCTCCCATGAGTATTTTGTTCTTCCTTTTAATAATGAATGAAGCATCTACCTTTGGTCTTCTTTCTTCTTGAGCTTCATATGATCTGTGAATTTTTCTTAGGTATTCCATGCTTTTGACTAATATTCACTTATCACTGAGTGCATATCATGTATGTTCTTTTGTGACTGGTTTACCTCGCTCAGGATGATATTTTCTAGTTCCATGCATTTGCCTAAGAATTTCATGTAGTCATTGTTTTTAATAGCTGAGTAGTACTTCACTGTATAAATGTTCTCCATTTTCTATATCCATTCTTCTGTTGAAGGACATGTGCGTTCTTTCCAGCTTCTGGCTATTATAAATAAGACTGCTATGAATATAGTGAAGTATGTGTCTTTGTTATATGTTGAAGCATCTTTTGGGTGTATGCTCAGGAGTGTTATAGCTGGGTCCTCAATTATTACTATGTCCAATTTTCTGAGGAGCCACAAGATTAATTTCCAGAGTGATTATACCAGCTTGCAATCCCACTAAAAATGGAAGAGTGTTCCTATTTCTCCACATTCTTTCCAGCATCTACTGTCACCTCAGTTTTTGATCTTACCCATTCTGACTTGTGTAAGGTGGAATCTCAGAGGTGTTTTGATTTCCATTTTCCTGATAACTAAGATTATTGAACATTTCTTTAGCTGCTTCTCAGCCATTTGGTATTCCTCAGTTGAGAATTCTTTGTTTAGCTTTGTACCCCATTTTTAAAATAGGATTATTTGATTATCTGGAGTCTTCAAATTCTTGAGTTCTTTGTATAGTAGATATTAGCCTTCTATCAGATGTAGGCTTGTTAAAGATCTTTTCCAAATCTGTTGGAAGCTGTTTGGTCCTAATGACTATGTCCTTTGCCTTAGAGAAACTTCATAATTTTATGAGGTCCCATTTGTCCATTCTCAATCTTAGAGCATAAACCATTGGTATTCTGTTCAGTAAATTTTCCCCTGTGCCTATTTTTCCAGGCTCTACTATTTTCTCTTCTATTAGTTTCAGTATGTCTGGTTTTATGTGGAGGTTTTTGATCCACTTGGACTTGATCTTTATACAAGGAGATAAGAATAGGGCAATTTGCATTCTACTACATGCTGACTTCCAGTTGAACCAGCACCATTTGTTGAAAATGATGTCTTTTTTCCATTGGATAGTTTTAGCTCCTTTGTGAAAGATCAAGTGACCATAGGTGTGTGGGTTTATTTCTGGGTCTTTAATTCTATTCCATTGATCTACCTGCCTGTCTCTGTACCAAAACCATGCAGTTTTTTAAAATCACAATTGCTCTGTAACACAAGTTAAGGTCAAGGATAGTGATTCCCCCAGAAGGTTTTTTTTTATTGTTAAGGATAGTTTTTCTGTATCCTGTTTTTTTTTTGTTATTCAAAATGATTTTGAAAATTGCTCTTTTTAGCTCTATGAAGTTGTGTTTGTATTTTATTGGAGTTGCATTGAATCTGTAGATTACTTTTAGCAAGATGTCATTTTTCCTATATTAATCCTGCCAATCCATTAACACAGGAGATCTTTCCATCTTCTGAGAGATCTTTTGCAATTTCTTTCTTTAGAGACTTGAAATTCTTTTTTTCTTTTATTGGATATTTTTTATTTACATTTCAAATGTTATTCCCTTTCCCTGTTTCCCAGACATAACTCCCCTATCCCAGCCCCCTCTGCTTCTTCTCTAAGGTTGTTCCCTTCCCCATCTAGCCCCTCTTCCCTCTCCTTCCCAACATTCCCCTACACTGGGTGTCCAACCTTGGCAAGACCAAGGGCTTCTCCTTCCACTGGTGCCCAACAAGGCCATCCTCTGCTATATAGACAGCTGGAGCCATGGGTTGAAGTTCTTTTCTATAGATCTTTCACTTGCTTGAGTCACACCAAGGTATTTTATATTATTTGTATATTTTGATGATTTTAAAATAAAACAAAGTTTAATAATTTCTATATCAAACTACTTGGATGACCGAGATGGCATTATACTAAAGTGATAGAATCTGCTCAAGAATATAATGTGCAGGGGTTGGCGATTTAGCTCAGTGGTAGAGCGCTTGCCTAGGAAGCGCAAGGCCCTGGGTTCGGTCCCCAACTCTGAAAAAAAGAACCAAAAAAAAAAAGAATATAATGTGCAGTGCTATCATTGAATATTATTATTAATAAAAATATACATACTTGTAGAGGTTAAGAAGACTCAAGAGTCAGAGAGTTATAGAATAGAGAAGTTACCACAACTAAAATTTTACATTGTAGAATGTGCAATCTGGGAACACTAGACTTTGTGTTAGACATACATTTAATCAGATAGTAACAATCCTTCCCCACTCATCTAGGATGGCAGTAAGAGCCACCAAGACCTCAGCCTGAGATCTTTCCCCTCTAATTATAAGTTTGTAAAGACCATAGTATGCTTCTATGATCATAATCTGTATAACATACTTGCTCATATCTTCTATTGTACTCATCCCTTGACCTAAGGGATCCTGCTCTAACAAGAGTGAAGATCAAAAAATACCACAGTACAGACAAAATACTTAGCCAGGACTTTTCTATGACCAAGTAGGGGTCTGTTCTACAATAGTTAGATTATAGCTGTGATCATATCTGGTTATGTTTATGAGGGAAGTAGAGATGGCATAAAATTTATGGATGGATTTGTAGTCATTGGTTCTACTGGGGATTGACAGAAATGCCATAAGCATAGAACCATTTTTTGGAGGGCTAAGGGTGCAATTAGGAAACCTCTAAAGTGCTAAGGACCAAACTGTGCATGAGTTAAAATATCTTAGAAGTAAAACAATTCTTATTATAGTCCATTAGATTTTGTGGCAGTATGCTACCATGAAAAGTACATACTTTGAAAATATTTCCAGGTGACCCACTCTTGCTGTAAAAATATGTTGAGAGTGATACACATGCTACTAATGAAGAGCATGTGTATGTGAGCCAATTTTGTATATGTACCAGTAAATTGAAAAGGCCAGAATAAGAAAAATAACTCCCTTGAAAAATGTTCAAATATTTGTCAGGCCATTATCTTTTTAAAAGCCCAGATCCTGATCCTCATGGCTGCCTTTTGTTCCTTGACATTCCAGGCATCATATTCTTACCATTGTTCAACAGAATCATAGATGACATTTGTAACCTCATTCAGTGCCTGGTCACTGCACTTGGCTCTCATCCTCTGTTCAGATGCTATAGAGATGTTATATATGCTTATATATTGGAAACTTGCATTTCAAGGGAATATACATATTTGATGGCTTTATACCCATTAGATGTTTATAGATTATACTGACATTTATTTTTGTCCATGAAAATACTATAAAGTAGCCCCAAATTCTCCAATATTCTAAGCTCAGTTCTATGTTTTAGTTCTGTACAAAATCTAAGAGCTTTATTAGTAGTCAATATCATTTGACCCATATAGAATGCTAACTCTTTTCTTTTATAGTATTTTACACAGGTTTTATGCTTTGGATATGAAATATTTTACCAAACTCATGTATTAAAGAGTTAGTCTCAAATGCAAAGTTTAGAAGGCTTGGCAGATGTGGTGGGATCTTTAAAACATTGGCCCATGGATTATGTCCTCCATACTCAAAGTTCAATCTACCATGGGTATCCACAAGGCATTCTGAACCTGTGTTCAAGCAGGGATCTGTCTATGGTGTCACTCTTCTATGGGACAATTATTGGACTCTACTTAAGTCCATCAAGCAATATGAATACTATGAAAGAGACTACCATGTCTATGATGTACACAATGACAAAGAGAAGCATTATCTTCAATGGTGCAATAGTGGCACTTTTATCTTGGGAGTAACCAATAGCTTTCTCACTGAATGTCAGTCCAATCAATAGAAAGGAATTTATGCCTATTTTTGCACACCTAGGAAGTACTAGAGGAGAACCTATTATTGCCATTTTCTAAGTCAACAATGTATCTAATTATATTCTAAATACTTATCATAGTAGCCAGAGAAAAGTGTAGCTCTCACCTTTCATCAAAATGTCTTTTTCTTTTTTGCTAAACATGAGGAATATTACAGGGATGCTTATGTGGACAAAATGCAATGACTTGTGACAGTGGCAGGTACAGCCCCATTTGTTTCATCTACAAACTAACCACTATACCTAAGGATAAAGCACCATCTAGGAAAAGGGAATGAAGAGTTAAAAACCCAGTGAATCAGTACATTGCTTTTTGATAGTGTCTTCTAGACATGATAGGTAAGTAGGGGCCATCAACTCTCAACTTCTCAAAGAATTTAAAATAAAATAAATTTATGTTAATTTAGGAAAATGACAACAATACTGTTGGAAGAAGAATGAGTCTTCTCCAAGGTCTAGTTCTCTTATGGATTATGGTCATTCTAAACAAATATACATACTAGCAACACTAAAAAGATTTCATATAGTGTGTGTGTGTGAGAGCAACAATAATAACTAAGAAATTCTCTACAAAATCAAGTGAAAACATAAAAACAAACAATGTCAAAGAAATATACCATGAAAACTTTAGAATATTGAAAGAGAAATTGCAAAAAGACACATGGGAAATGTAATGATTTCCTTTGTTCATGAGGTGAAAGAATTAATATTGTGAAAGTGGAATCTAACCTAAAGCAATACAGAGACACTCAATACAATTCCTACAAAATCTTCTGACAGTCTTCCCTGAAAAAGAGAAAAGAATTACATTCATGTGAGAGCAGAGAATATTCTAGATATCCAAACAAATCAGTGAATCCTTCAGAATAATAATAATAAAATACAGTTGAAGATATCACCATACTTGATTTCCTGTTATATATCAGAATCATAGGAGCACTAACAGAATCACATACAGAACAAAGAAGCAGGTATAAACTCCTGCAGTACAGCTACAGCTACCTAAGATTTTACAAGGATTCCAAAAATGCTTAACGGAGAGAAATGAGCCTGTAACAAATGGTGCTGAGAATCTGGATATCTATGTGTGGGAGAACGAAACTAGCTCCCATTTCTAATTTTGTACACAAATAAATTCCAAATGGATCCAAATATTGAGCAGTAGGCCTAGCCCTGTGAAAGTGTTCTGTTAAAGGAAAGAGCAGGAGAAACGGTTCAAGAGATGAGGACAGTAAGCACCCTCTGAAAGGGAATCTAGTGTCCAGTAAATAATGATATCATCAAACAGGATCTTCTGAAATAAGATGCTTCAATATCATAAAAAGAGAGGAACCTGAGTGATTTCACAACCTTTAGGGTGTGGCAAATCTTTCACAGATGCAGTTCTGACAGATTTTTATCCAGAATACACAAAGATCACAGAAATATGAAGAATAAGCAGACATAAATGTAATAAGAATGTGCAAAAAACTCCTACACGAACAATTTGCAAAAGAAGACATACAAATTTACAGCATAATCTTTTTCAAGTATTCAACATTCATTACCACCAGGGAAATCAAAATGCAAACTATCTTAAGATTCCACTTTATTCCAGTCTGAAAGCCCATCATCAAGAAAATACATGTCACTAAACATTGGAAGCCTTTATTCACTTTGACAGTGTGTGAACAGTTGAAGTTGATATAGAAATCAGTATGGATATTCCTTAGTAAAGCTCAAAATATAATTAGCATATTCTCTAGCACTGGAGCATATGCTGTAAGTAATCACATCCTCTCCAGGGACACTTGCATGTCCATGTTTATGATGCTTCTTTTACCTTAGTAAAGAAATTGAATCATCTTAGATGCCAGAGATGATGAATAAAATGTGAAAACATATACCTCTATAAAATTCCATTTCATTTACTTACAGGAGATGTGTTGAAGATGTATGTACCTGTGGCTAGGGAAATCATGGATTCAGAAAAGAACCTATAACCACCATTTCAACAAACTAGCATATTTTAAACAATTTCAAAAGGGCTATTTTAATTCTTATTTTATGGATACAAGTGGTTTAATGTATATATGATATACATTAAATGTATATATGATATGATATAATGTATTATTTACTGTATACTAGCATCCCTTTCAGAGAGTGCTTACCTAGCTTCATCTCTTGAACTATTTCTTCTGCTCCTTCCCCTCACAGAACATATATACGTTCCAGTATGTTTTATCTCCTGAAATTAGAATTACAAATGTCATTGAACTGTTGTGGTAGGAAGTGAATCTGGATCCTCTGCAAAAGCTGCAAGTACTCTTAATCAGAGAAACATCTCCTCAGCCCCATTAATAATTTTTATATATTTATGTCTATGTGAGATTGTATATTGAAGACAGAACTCTAAAAATGACTCATGAGAATGAAAAAACAGGAACCTTAAGGGAGAGATGTAGAAAGGAAGCATAGTACATATGATATGAAATATAAGAGGGAATAATAAATTGTGGCAGGATTAAAGCCAAAATAAGATGCAGAAAGTTGGGGTAAAGAAGTAGTTGGGTGTATTTTTCCAAATTAAGTATAAATAAAAATGCCCCAATGATCCAACACCTTGTAGGCTAAATAAATAAGAATATATTTTTAATTTAGAATTAGCTAAAACTTTAAAGAGGAAAAACATTTAATGAATAATTATCATATGACTGGGTACATATCTACAATAATTGAGTCAAACAAATGATTATTTATTAATATCCACAGTACAATTTACCATTGTCCCTAAGTAAAAAGAACCATCAACAAATGATTACTTAAACAACTGTAGCATATCTTTAAAATGACATATTATTTAACAATAAAAAAATCAATTATTGGTGCACAGACGTAGCTTGAAAACATTCTAATAGAAAGAACCAGCCAGGAAGAATTTATATTCACATGAAAAAACAAGAATAGAAAAACCTGTAAAAGTATAAAGTAGAATTGCCTGTAAATAGGTAGAGGTGGGAGTATTTGTGAATGGGCACAGGAATTCTCTGAGGAAATAATGGGTTCTAAAACGCACTGAGACTCCTTGAATGACACTGAAAATACTAAAGCTGTTTAATTATATGAATGCACAGGTACATCAACGTTCTTAGGGATGATAGAATTGGATCTTGAACCTACCATACAACCACCTTTGTTTCTCATATCATCCAAAACTCAGAGTGTGGATGGCATCATTGTTCTTAGCGTAGTTAAAACCAACTGATTAGCAAGCCAAATGTGGTTGTTCTATGGAGCTAGAGCAAGCAGCATGGTGTCTAACCTCCTGAACCCACATTCAAAACAAAAGTAAGTCAATTCTATGAGCTCCATCAAGGTTAGATCAGTAAGGATTCTCTGGGCTTGAAAGTTTCTGTTTCATTATTATATACAGAATTTCATTTAATTGATGACTATCATGTTCAGAAAGCTATCCCAAAGGAAGGAAGTATAGTGGGAGAGTTAGGGAAAGGACTGGAGATGAAGAGGATGACCACCCCATAGGAAGACCAAAAGTATCCACTAACCTGAACTCCTTGGAGCTCTCAGAACTAAGCCACAAATCAAATCAAAGACAATACATGGACTGATCTGTGTCCCCAAGCTCATATGTAGCAGAGGATGGCCTTGTCTGTCCTCGGTGGGAGCAGATGCAGCTAATCCTGTAAAGACTTGATGACCCCAGGGAAAGGAGGTATTTGGGGATGTGAGTTTGGGGTCAGTGGAAAGGTGTTTCAGAGGCAAAGGCGATGGGGAATGGGGTGAAGAACTCTTGGAAGGCAGACTGGAAAGGGGAGCAACATTTGGAATGTAAATAAATAAAACAATTTGAAAAAAAAAACAAACAAAACAAACAAATTAAAAAAAATAAATAAGTGCTTCCTCTGACCTCATAACATGGGGCATAAGGTTATCTCACATATGTGGAGAGGGCTTGTATAATGATAGTAGTAGGAACAATTAATGTTTTCATGGGGAGGTTAGAAGGCAAAATGAGTCAACATGTGTTGGAACATGGATTGTTTTTCTATTGGCTTGAGGAAGCTTTAAACATGCCATCTGCTTGCTATTTCCCTGCCCTTTGCACATACTGGCACAGATAGAATACTGGAAGATGAAGATTACAGTTTTAATGAAGGTTGTACGTGCTTTAAGTCCTCTTGCAGAGAGTCATGTTGAATTGTGATGCTCTCCTTGGAAGCTTAGAAGCGTGGGTGGTTTTATGCAGTCTCAATCTGCTTAAAAGCTACCATTGGATGAGCTGGAGAGATGGCTCAGCACTTAATGGCTAGGCTCACAACCAAAAATATAAAAACTACTCATGTCTGTGTGTCTAAAGTTTTATTCAACGAGACCATTTAAGTCAATAATAATCAGAATAATTCCTGATAATGTGAGGTGCTTTTCAGTCACCCTTGTTTGATTTCCTCACTAGCAAATTGGGCTCCAGTCAAGAGAAGCCCTATTCATTACCTGAACATGGAACATGTATGCTTCTTCATTTTTTGGGGGAGAGGGTTATTGTTACTGCTATTTATTTATTATTTTTGTTTGTTGTTTTCTTTTAATTTTTACATTCTTCTAAGTGTAGAGAACTGTGATAAGTGACTATAATTGGCCTCCATTAAAGATCTCTGAGGCAAATTTGTCCTAGAATGCCCCTGGGTAATTATTGTGTCTTTAATGAGTTATACAGAATTTGGACCCCTCTTGGGATGCTGAGCACCTAAGGAACAGGGATGGCATCAGGGGTATCTGTGTAGAGTAGAAATAGCATACTATTTCTTTGTCTGGAAATAAAATAAAGGTGGTCAGGATCATGAAGCAGAAACTTTGACTTAGCCTCATCAGAGTTTGGTAAATTCGGGAAAATAAGCAGGTGTCTTGAAGTCAATTGGAATTTCTGTTTTATGAAAGATAGGTTTTTCTGGTATGAAACATTACTTATTTTCTTAGTTATAATGCCTTCTTAGTATGTTTTTGTGTCATCATGTAACCTGTTTCATATTGTTGTGCTCATTACTATTACTTACTATTTGATTTTTTCTCAATATCATAATATTTAGACACAAGAACATCCCAAGGAGATGGATTAGTACATTACTTAAGATTTGTTTACTATGCTTTCACGTCTAGAATCTGAACAAACTCTGTAATAGAGTCCTACTCAAAGTGATGACGAATTTCATTTATGCAAGTTCACAAATATCTGAGTCACTATTGTTCTATCTGACCTAAGAACAGGTCATAAATAATGATAGTAATAATGTCTAGGTGTAATTTTAATGTAATCTATAATAAAATTACTTAATCAAACTCAGTACTTCAAGAGAATCTAAGCAGATATGCACGTATGCCAAATGTTAGAAACATATCCCTTGTGATTTTTATGTGTTGTTTAATTTGAGAACTATAATATTAACATATGAAAAATGTTGGAAATCCATTGATCCATCAATGGTAACTGTTGATGGTAATTTCCCTGGATTCTGATCTTGGCTCACATGGTATATAACATAAAAGTACTGTTAATTTACATAAGAAACAGAAAGAAGGTATAGTAGTACACCTTTGTCATCATATTACTCAGGAAACACAGGCAGGAGTGTTTGAGGTCATTGTGGGATACAAAAGAAGAGCATCTTTTTAAATGGTCCATTATTTTTCCTACATGTTTTATACTCTGTAATACTAATCCACAAAGTGTAAGTGTGCAAACTCTGAAGTTGGCTATATTTTAAAACCGTCAGTCTGAAGATTAAAACATTCAAAGTAGGTTGTAGCATTTTGGAGAAAGGTATTTAGATCTCTTGATGTTTCTTCTGTTTTGTCAGTTTTGAGAACTGGGATAGATTCAATAGCCAGTAATGTCCAGAATCACAGGGTAATGTGTGTGTCTTTGTGCATTCCCATGCATGTAGACAACTGCCCAGTGTTAGAGAATGAGAAGCAGAACATTTGAAAAACTGTCTAGAACTTTGGAGATATTTAGAAGAGTAGATATTACACACTTATATGGAAGGCAGAAGATGTAACCTGTTTCTACACTGAATTGTCCTTTCCCCATAATTCCTTCATGTGAATGCATGATGCTCACTTTGTGGTATAGTGTTAGTTACTTACTGAAAGTCTACAGATTTTAATGACATTTAGAGAATATCTACATAGAAACTAGTATGGCCCCAAATCAGTACCAGGGTTTCACCCCTTGATGGATAAATTAACCATCATATACAGCATAGTCATCTGAGGAATAACTCAAGTGATGTTTCCAAAGTAACTGCTGCTTTTTTTCTATAATTTATAAAAATTCTCATCCTGTCTGTTTTCTGTACCAACAGCAATGACCTTTTGAGTATTAAACCATATGGATATAATTTGGAATCATCAGCATCGCTGTGGAGTGATACAAATGTTTAACATTAGCACTGTATACAAATGAGCAGTGTAGAGTTTAAAGTTCAGTGCTGTTTAAATCTTTCAATTTAAATGGGATTTTTCTACCCTTGAAAGTCAAGAAATCTGCATCATTTTGAGTATCAGGTAGTAAATGTTCATCAGCCAAATTCATGCATTATAACAGTTGTTGGCCTTAGTTGGAAAATCAGAAAGATATATATATATATATATATACAAGTGTCACTATGAGACTATATGGGATGTGTCACTGGTACATGTGAAATAATAAAACAGCATTTATGTCCCTTGTAGGAGTTTTGATCTTATCCTCAGAGTAATAGTGGTAATCTGAAAAATGAATCAGAAAAAAATTGTTATGGAACTCCACTGGTAGGAGGGAGCAGTGTAAAAGAAGCATGCTGAAGGAAAAGAGAAGGGTCAGAAGACATGAGAACATGGACAGGAAATAATTCTGCATCTGTATTCTAGTAAAAAGAAGAAGTAGTCCTGATACATGGATAAAATCTCACAGAGAGAAATGGATGAAGTAGGAGAATGAAGTAGAGATTCTTGATAATGTATGACAGAAGATCAAAGTAAGAAAAAATAGTGGATATAAGTTTGCAGATATCAGACTAAAACCTGAATTTCTTTTACTGTACTATGGAAGACTGGAAAGGTAGGAGAATGAGGAATGATTTAGGAGACAACCAAATTTCACTTGGGGCTTTTGAGCTTCTGATGCCTGTCATAAAGCATCAGATGAAAATGATTAGTTTACAGTGAAGGAAAAATCTCTGTTACAGAGTCATTCAGGTAACTTAATATGTAGGAGTATGTGAGGTTTTTTGTAATACAAATTTTTGTAATAAAAATATAAAATTATGAGATTAGGCAAATTCTTCAATAACATTAATATACAGAATAACACAGAGAAAATTGCAAATGAACAAACAACTGTCACCCATGATGAGGAGGTAGCAGGAGAGGGAAACCTTAATCTGTTTTTTTATCTCAGTAGAAACAGCATAGAAGTGCCTAGGAAAAATGAGGAGATTGAAACATATTAAAAAGAAGTTGAAAAAGAATATTAATGGGTGTAATGATTATAAATTTTGGGGTTTTGAGGTTATAATTACTATGATGGCTGTAAAAGCAATTGTTATACAATATTTTTTTCTGGATATATATTCATTTTAGTTTTGAATTTTCAGTAACCCTGATATTTTCTCCCCAGAATACTAGAGAATCAGAATGATAAAGAACAACCAAACTATCATCTCCCATTTCCTACTCCTGGGACTACCAATTCCCCAAGAGCACCATTACCTGTTCTATGCCTTGTTCCTGGCCATGTACCTCACTACCATCCTGGGAAACCTCCTCATCATCATCCTCATAATACTGGACATCCATCTCCACACACCCATGTACTTGTTTCTCAGCAACTTGTCCTTCACTGACCTCTGCTTTTCCTCTGTCACGATGCCCAAGTTGCTACAGAACATGCAGAGCCAGGACACATCCATCTCCTACATAGGTTGTTTGACACAAATGTACTTTTTAATGGCTTTTGCAAACATGGAGAACTTTCTTCTTGTGGCCATGGCCTATGACCGCTATGTGGCTATTTGCTTCCCACTGCATTACACCAGCATCATGAGCCCCAAGCTCTGTGTGTGTCTGGTGGTGCTGTCCTGGGTGCTTACCATGCTTTATTCCCTGTTGCACACCCTACTCTTGGCTAGATTGTCATTCTGTGAGGACAACATGATCCCCCATTTCTTCTGTGACATATCTGCCCTACTCAAGTTGGCCTGCTCTGATATTTATATTAATGAACTTATGATGATTATCTTGGGTGGGCTTGATATTATCATCCCATTCTTCCTCATTGTTGTGTCCTATATACAAATTGTCTCTTCCATCCTTAAGCTTTCATCTACTCGGGGTATACGCAAGGTCTTCTCCACCTGTGGTTCCCATTTATCTGTAGTTTCACTGTTTTATGGGACAATTATTGGTATCTACATATGTCCATCAGCTAATAACTCTACAGTCGGGGAGATCGTCATGGCCCTGATGTACACAGTGGTGACTCCCATGCTGAATCCATTTATCTACAGCCTGAGGAACAGAGACATGAAAGAGGCACTGATAAGAGTCCTTTGCAAGAAGAATATCTCTTTATAATGCTAATACTGGAATTTTAAATTTAAAATTATCTAGTAATTTTATTGATATTAACCATACAAAATATATTGCTACAATGAATCATACTGCATAGCATTTTCATTTATAAAAGAAAACTTTTACAAAATAGTTTAGTAAGGGAAAGAGACTGAGTCTAGAAAAGCATTAGGTAATAGTAATTCTATTTTTTAATTGAGGAAGAAATTTTCTCACATATAATACAACCCTCCACAGTTTCCTCTCCCTCCACTTTTTCTAGCTCCCTCCACATCCCCTCTCTCCAAGATCCATTACCACTCTATTTCCACTTCAGAAAACAACAGGTCTTCCAGAGCCAACAATCAAACTTGTCAAAATAGGATAGAATAATACAAGACAAAGCCCTCATATTAAGCTGGACAAGGCAACTCAAACAGAAAAGGAATCTTAAGCACAGACAAAAGAGTCAGAGATGAACCCATTGTTTGAAGTCTCTCAAAAACTTAAATCTAAGAGACTTAATTTTTACTGAGAGGACCTGGGGCAGAAGCATTCAGACCCAGTGAATGCCATTTCAGTCTTGTGAACCCATGTGAGTTTTGCTTAGTTGATATGGTAGGCTATATTTTTCTGGTGTTCTCTCCTTTCTCTGATTCCTAAAGTCTTTCCTCTACCTCTACTGTGGGGTTTTCTGATTTCTGAGGGGAGAAACCCAATTGTGACATCTAATTTACACATACACTCTTTGTATAATCTCTGGTTGTCTGTCTCTGCAACCACTTTAATCTAGTGCCAGATAAAGCCTTTGTGATGATGACTGGGCAAGGCAATGATCTAAAAGTGGATAGCAGAATACCATTAGGAATCATTTTATTGACTTTTATGTTTTATTTTTTCTATTCATGTTTGTTTCTACCATATGCCACTGAGCTATCCAGTCCCTAGTTCCTGACCATTCAGGCAGTATAGGGCATGCGGTTCCCATTGCAGACTGGGTCTCAAGTTTATCCACACATTGGTTGGCCTCTCACAAGTTCTACACCATTATTGCCTTAGTACATCTTATAGTATTACAGGTTATAGATGAAAATGTTTTGTTGTTGGATTGGTGTCAAAATTTCTCTTTCTGAAGCCTGCAGAGCAACTTCCAGCACAAAAGATACTAAAATGTGAAAGACTCCAATCTCTCACCAACTTCATTTCTTTATATTCAATGAGATGTGTGAATTGTTTGACAATGGGGTTCCTCTGTCCGAGCATTAGCCTGGGTTATTTAGGGATCTATACTTCAGCCAACAACTCAAAAGATATAACACATTCCCACCACTGCAAACCTTTCCTGGTCAAAAAATTTAGCCAGTTCAGTCTCTGGTTCTCCATTACTAGGAGTCCTCACTTAGATCACCCTTGTAGATTCCTGGAAGTTTCCAGTGTACTAGGTTCCCACCAATCCCCAAATATTCAACCCAGTTCAAGCTGTCTTTTTCTGTACTCTCTCCTTCCATTTATCCCCTCACAATAGATTCCTCTCACTTCTGTCTACATTTGTTCAAAGTCCTTTCTCAGAATATATTCTAATTTCCCTTTCCATGGAGATCCATGATTCCCCAATAAAACACATCTTGGGATTTGTGGATTGTAGTTTGATTATGATTTACTTAAGAGATAATATTCACTTATAAATAAACAAATACCTATGCAGATGGAGAAGTCCTTGGTCCTCTGAAGGCTCTTTTCCCCAGGGCATGCACTTTTTGGCATTAGCAATATTGTCTGGGTTTGGTGGCTTTATGTATATGGGTTGGATCCCCAGGTGGGCCAGGCTCTGAATGGCATTCATTTAGTCTCTGCTCCAAACTTTGTCTCCATATCCCCTCCTATGAATATTTTTATTAACCCTTTTAAGAAGGACTGAAGCATCAACACTTTTGATGTCCTCCTTGAGCTTCATGTGGTCTGTTGATTGTATCTTTGGTAATCCAAGATTTTGGGCTTACCATGGGTGGTGTGTGCGCGTGTGCGTGTGTGTGTGTGTGTGTGTGTGTGTGTGTGTGTGTGTGTGTGTGTGTGACTGGGTTACCTCAATCAGGATGATATTTTCTAGTTCCATCCATATGCCTTTGAATTTCATGAAGTCATTGTTTTAAATAGTTGAGTAGTCCTCCATTGTGTACATATAACAATTTTCTGTATCCATTCTTCCATTGAAAAATCTCTGGGTTTTTTCCAGCTTCTGGATATTATAAACGAGGTTGCTATGAACATAGTGGAGCATGTGTCCTTTTTATATGTTGGAACAAATTTTGGGTATATTTTCAGGACTGGTATAGCTGGGTCCTCTGGTAGTACTACGTCCAATTTTCTGAAGAACTTCCTGACTGATTTCCAGAGTGGTTGTACCAACTTGCAATCTCACCAACAATAGAAGAATTTTCCACTCTTTTCCACATCCTCACCAGCATTTATTGCCACCTGAAGTTTGAATCTTACCCATTCTGACTGGTGTGAAGTGGAATCTCAGGGTTGTGTTGATTTCATTTCCCTGATAACTAAGGATGTTGAACGTTTTTAAGGTCCTTCTCAACCATGCAATATTCCTCAGCTGAGAATTCTTTGTTTAGCTCTGTACCCCATTTTTAATAGGGTTATTTAATTCTCTGGCATTTAACTCCTTAAGTTCTTTGTATATATTGGATATTAGCCCTCTATTGGATGTAGGATTGGTAAAGATCTCTTCCCAATCTATTGGTTGCCATTTTGTCCTAATAACAGTGTCCTATGCCTTGCAGAAGCTTTGCAGTTTTATGATGTTTAATTTGTTGATTCATGATCTTAGAGTGTAAGCCCATTGGTGTTCTGTTCTGGAAAATTTCACCAGTGCCCATGCTACTGAGGCTCTTCCCACATTTTCTTCTGTTTGTTTCAATGTATCTGGTTTTATGTGGAGGTACTTGATGAACTTAAACTTGAGCTTTGTACAAGGCAATAAGAATGGATCGATTTGCATTCTTCTACATGCTAACCTCCCGTTGAACCAGCACCATTTGCTGAAAATTCTATTTTTTTCCACCTGACAGTTTTAGCTCTTTTGTCAAAGATCAAGTGACCATAAGTGGATGGGATCATTTTTGGGCCTTCAATTCTATTCCATTGTTCTACATGCATGTCTCTGTACCAATACCATACAATTTTTATCACTATTGCTTTGTAATACAGCTTGAGGGCAGGGATGGTGATTGCTCCGATGTTCTTTTATTGCTGAGGATAGTTTTTGGTATCCGGTTTTTCTGTTTTTTTTTTGTTGTTGTTGTTGTTGTTTGTTTTGTTTTGTTTTGTTTTTTGGGTTTTTTTTGTTATTTCAAATGAATTTGCAAATTGCTCTTTCCACTTCTATGAAGAATTGAGTCGGGATTTTGATGGTGATTGCATTCTATCTGTAGATTGTTTTTTGCCAGATGGTGATTTTTAGAATATCAATCCTGCCAAACCATGAGCATGGGAGATCTTTCCATCTTCTGAGATCTTCGATTTCTTTCTTCAGAGACTTGAAGTTCTTGTCATACAGACCTTTCACTTGTTTGGTTAGAGTCACACTGAGGTATTTTGTGTTATTCATGACTATTGTGAATGATGTCATTTCCCTAACTTCTTTCTCAGCCTGTTTATCCTTTGAGTATAGGAAGGTTACTGATTGATTTGAACTAATTTTATATCCAGCCACTTGTTTGAAGTTGTTTAGCAGGCTTATGAGTTCTCTGGTGGAACTTTTGGGGTCACTTAAGTATACTGTCATATCATCTACAAATTATGATATTTTGACTTCTTCCTTTCCAATTCATATCCTTTTTTCCTTCTTTTGTTGTCTGATTGCTCTGCCTAGGATTTGAGTATGATATTCAATAGATAGGGAGAGAATAGGCAGCCTTATCTAGTCCCTGATTTCCATGGGATTGTTTCAAGTTCATCCCATTTAGTTTGATGTTGGCTACTGGTTTGTTGTACATTTCTTTTACTATGTTTAGGTATGAGCCTTGAATTCCTGATATCTCCAAGACTTTTCACATGAAGGGGTATTGAATTTCATCAAATGCCTTCTCAGAATCTAATGGGGGATGATCATGTGCTTTTTTTTCATTGAGTTTGTTTATATAGTGGATTATGTTGATGGAGTTTCATATATTGATCCATCTCTGCATTCCTGGGATTAAGCCTACTTGATCATGATGGATGATTGTTTTGATATGTTCTTGGACTCAGTTTGTGAGAATTTTATTGAGAATTTTTGCACTGATACTCAGAAAGGAATTTACTCTGAAGTACTCTTTCTTTGTTGGGTCTTTTTGTGGTTTAGTTATAAGTGTAATTGTGGCTTCAGAAAGGAATTGGTTAGTGCTCCTTCTGTTTATATTTTGTGGATTAGTTTGGACAGTATTGATATTAGGTCTTCTATGAAGGTCTGATAGAATTCTGCACTAAACCCATCTGGTCTTGGGCTTTTTTGGCTGGGAGACTTTTAATAACTGCTTTTATTTCTTTAGGGGTTATGGGACTGTTTAGATGGTGTATGAGATCCTGTTTTAACTATCCATTTCCTCAAGATTTTCCAGTTATTTTGAGTATTGTCTTCTGAAGTAAGAACTGATGATTTTTTTGAATTTCCTCAGATTCTGATGTTATGTCTCCTCTTTCATCTCTAATTTCATTAATTTGGATACTCTCTCTGTGTCCTCTCATTTGTCTGCCTAAGGGTTAATCTATTCTATAGATTTTCTCAAAGAATGAGCTGCTGATTTTGTTGATTCTTTGTATAGTTCTTTTTGCTTATACTTGCTTGATTTCAGCTCTGAGTTTGATTATTTCCTGCCATCTATTACTCTGTGTATTTGCTTCTTTTGGTTCTAGATCATTTAGATGTGCTGTGAAATTGCTAGTGTTTGCTCTCTCCAGTTTCTTTTTGGAGGTACTCAGAGCACTGCTTTCCTTGTGTTCCATAAGTTTGGTATGTTGTGCTTCATTTTCATTAAATGCTAAAAACTCCCTAATTTCTTTCCTTATTTCTTCTTTGACCAATCTTTTGAGTGGAGTGTTGTTCAACTTCCATATTTGTGTGGGCTTTCTGTCATTTACTTTGTTATTGAAGACCAGCCTTAGTCCATGGTGATCTGATAGGATGCTTGGGATTACATCAACCTTCTTGTATCTGTTGAGGCCTTTTTTTGTGACTGATTATATCGTCAGTTTTGGAGAAGGTACCATGAGGTCCTGAGAAGAAGTTATATTCTTTTGTTTTCAGATGAAATGTTCTATAGATATCTGTTAAACCATTTGGTTTGTAACTTCTGTTAGTTTCTCTGTATCTCTGTTTCATCTCTGTTTCTGTGATTTGTCCATTGTTGAGAGTGTGGTGTTGAAGTCTCCCCCTATTATTGTGTGAGTTGCAATGTGTGATTTGAGCTTTAGTAAGGTTTCTTTTATGAATGTACGTGCCCTTGCATTTGTAGCATAGTCATTCAGGATTGAGAGTTTATCTTGGTTGCTTCTTCCTTTGATGAATATGAAGTGTCCTTCCTTACCTTTTTATTTGATAGCTTTTGGTTGAACATTGATTTTATTCGATATTAGGATGACTACTCCAGTTTGTTTCTTGGGACTGTTTGCTTGGAAAGTTGTTTTCCACCCTTTTAATTTGAGGTAGTTTCTTTCTTCATCTCTGTGGTGTTTGTATGTAACAAAATGATGGGTCCTTTTTCCATATCTAGTCTTTAGTCTATTACTTTTTATTGGGGAATTGAGTTCATTGTTTTTAAGAGATATTAAGGTATAGTGATGGTTTTTTCTTGTTATTTTGGTTGTTAGAGGTAGAATTATGTTTGTGTGGCTCTCTCTTTTGGGTTTGCTGTAAGAGACTACTTTCTTGCTTTTTCTAGGGTGTAGTTTCTGTCCTTGTGCTGGGGTTTTCTATCTATTATCCGTTGTAGTACTAGATTTGTGGAAAGATTTTGTGTAAATTTGGTTTTGGCATGGAATAGCTTGGTTTCTCCACCTATGTATAATGAGAGCTTTGCTAGATATAGTATCCTGGATTGGCACTTGTGTTCTCTTAGGATCTGTGTACTGACTGGTTTTGTTCGTCAACTTGAAACAAGTTGGAGTTATAACAGAGAAAGTAGCCTCAGTTGAGGAAATGCCTCCATGAGACCCAGCTGTAAGTCATTTCCTCAACTAGGGATCAAGTGGGGGAGGGCCCAGATCATTGTGGCTGGTGCTGTCCCTCGGTTGGTGTTCTTGGGTTCTATAAGAAAGCAAGCTGAACAAGCCAGAGGAAGCAACCCGGTAAATAACATACTTCCATAGCCTCTGTATCAGCTCTTGTTTCCTGACCTGCTTGAGTTCCAGTCCTGGTGATGAGCAGTAGCATGAGTATAAACTGAATAACCCTTTCCCTCCAACTTGCTTCTTGTTTGTGGTGTTTGCACAGGAACATAAATCCTGACTAAGATAGTCTGTATGACATCTTCTCAGTATCTTCTGGATTTCTTAGTCTCTGGTGAGAAGTCTGAAATAATTCTTATAGGTCTGCCTTTATATGTTACTTGACCTTTATTCCTTACAACTTTTAATATTCTTTCTTTGTTTTGTGCATTTGGTGTTTTGACTATTATGCAACGGGAAGAATTTCTTTTCTGGTCCAATCTATTTGGAGTTCTGTAGGCTTCTCGTATATTTATGGGCATCTCTTTCTTCAGGTTAGGGAAGTTTTCTTCTTATACATTTTTTTGAAGATATTTACTGGCCCTTTAAGTTGGGAATCTTCTCTTTCTCCTATACCTATTATCCTTAAGTTTGATCTTCTCATTGTGTCCTGGATTTCCTGGATGTTTTGAGTTATGACCTTTTTGTGTTTTACATTTTCTTTGATGATTGTCTCCATGTCTTGTATGAAATCCTCCACCCCGAGATTCTCTCTTCTATCTATTTTATTCTGTAGGTGATGTTTGTGTCTATGACTCCTGATCTCTTTGCTAGGTTCCCTATCTCCAGGGTTGTGTCTGTGTTTTCTTCTTTGTTTCTAGTTCCACTTTTAGATCCTAGATGGTTTTGTTTAATTTCTTCACCTGTTTGGTTGTGTTTTCCTGTAATTTTTTTAGACATTTTTGTGTTTTCTCTCTAAGGCCGTCTACTTGTTTACCTGTGTTGTCCTGTATTTCTTTATGGGAGTTATTTATGTCCTTCTTAAAGTCCTCTACCATCATCATGAGATGTAGTTTAAATCCAAATCCTGCTTTTTTGGTGTGTTTGGATATCCAGTATTTGTTTTAGTGGGAGAACTGGCCTCTGATGTTACCAAGTAGTCTTGATTTCTGTTGCTTAGGTTTCTGCCCTTGCCTCTCTCCATCTCATTGTATCTGGTGTTAGCTGGTCTTGCTGTCTCTGTCAGTGAGTGGCTTGGCCCTCCTTTGAGCCTGGAGTGTCAGCATTCCAGGAAAGCTGCTTTCTACCAGCAAGATCTTGGTACAGAGGACTGTGGGACCAAGTCATCTCTGGCACAGGCAGAAACCAGAAGGGTCCTGTCCCAGACTGCTCCTGGATTGGTGTGTCCTGAGGGCTCCAGGCAGGTCCCTCAGAGCAGAAGTGGTGGCTTCCCCTCTGCTCTCAGGTATGTCAGAACTCCTGGTTACTGGCTTTCAGTTTTGGGAACAGGCAGAGAGTGGAAAATTCCTGTCCATGACTGTTCCTAGGTTCCTGTGTCCAGAGGGCTGTAGACACTCATTCCTCTTGGGCCAGGAATGTGAGCAGAAGTGGTGGTTTCCCCTGAGCTCAGGATCGTCTGCACTTCAGAGAGTCCACTCTCCCCCCATAGGATTTGTGTACAGAGAGCTGTAGAATTGGGTCAGCTCCTTGCACAGGCAGAAACATGAAGTTATTTAACCACTTTAATGCTGGATAACTGAGCAGTATTAATCTATTCTAATCCTCCAAACTAATTTGGTTACCTTCCTGCCAACGTCAACATGATACTTGCACTTTGGTATTAATCTGCTTCTCTCTGCTCCAGGTGTTTTCACCTGGTGTCTCCTGAACTCTCTTCCCCATGGTGAATCCCCACTTTCTCTCTACCTTTCTGCTTCTCCCTGTAGGGAGGAAGTTTATCCCTTTTCATTCCTCTGCTCAGAGATTGGCTGATCAGTTTTTTATTGGCAACCAGGAATAAATGAGAAGCAATGTTTAAACAACACTGAGACAGGGAAGTCTCAACATAAGGAATTCCACCAGATATGGAAGCACAGAAATCAGCATTAGAATAATACGAGGATAACCTTTACACTGTGTATAATACCATTCTTTCTACAGGGGACAGGTGAGTTACAGGAGCAGAAGGAATAAGGTATAAGGGAATCAATTGAGGGAGAAAGTAAGGGAAGAAATAGTTGGAGTTGGGGGAGCATTTGGGGAGCTATGAGAAATAGTGCAGTAAAAGATTTGAAGAACAGAGGTTGAAGGAATGCCCATTCAGAGCCTGACCCACATGTGGCTCATACATATACAGTCACCAATCTAGATAAGATGGATGCAGCAAAGAAGCACAGGCTGACAAAAACCGGATATAGATCTCTCCTGAGAGACACAGCCAGAATATGGCAAATACATAGGTGAATGCCAGCAGTAAACCACTGAGAATGGGACCCCTGTTGAAGGAATCAGAGAAAGGACTGAAGGAGCTTGAAGGGGCTTGAGACCCCATATGAACAACAATGCCATCCAACCGGAGCTTCCAGGGACTTTGCCACTACCCAAAGACTATACATGGATTGACCCTGGGCTCCAACGGCATATGTATCAATGAATAGCCTAGTAAGGGCACCAGTGGAAGGAAAAGCTCTTGGTCCTTCCAAGACTGAATCTCCAGGGAAGGGATTGTTTGGGGGAGTGCGGTATAGGGAGGAGGATGGGGAGGGGAACACCCATATAGAAGGGGGGAGGGAAGGTTTAGGGAGATGTTTTCCTGGAAACCGGGAAAGGTAATAACAATTGAAATGTAAATAAGAAATACCTAATTTAATAAAGATGGAGAAAAAAAAGAAAAATTGAAGTTGTCATAAGAAATTAAAATTTTAGTATTTGAAAAGTAAAAATAATTTTCTAAATGAGAGATTACTCATGATGAACCTTGTAAAGTTAGCCAAGAAAATATTTAAGAATTCTATGATAAGTGTAATAAATTATGCCAATTAATTGCAATTTTGCTAAAAATATTCCATTGTAGGAGCATGTTAATGGAGAATATTAAAATTTTAACTTAATTAGAAGATACAATGTTTTAAAATTACTCAACATCATAATCTCATACCAACTGGTACATTAAATTACAATGTCTAAATTTTGAAGGAAATGATAACCCAAGATAGATATTCTTCTATTTATTTTCATTTTGTATTTTTGTTTGGAGAAATTGATGTTTTAAATAAAAATCAGATACAATGTTCTTTCCAAAAAAAAAAAAGGTTTCTGGTATCTATGTGACCTTAGTGAGGACTTCTATCATTGGGAGATATAATGTCTGAACTGTTCATCTTTTCTAGCCAGGTAAGGATCCCAGTGATGATAGTTTACTGTATTGGGTTGAGTTTTTGGCCCAGTAGTTCTCATAGAGATCCCTAAATAATCCAGACTGATGTTAGGACCGAGGTTAGCTCTCTGATAACTACTGATAATAGTGAACTCCCATACCCCCCATTGCTGAGGACAATATCTGCACATCTCATTGAACATAGAATCATCAGACTGGTGTGCTCTTGGAGATTTCACCCCTACCTTCTAATCTCCTTAGCATAGGAAGGTAATCTGCATGACTCCGATAAAAAACCTAAATACCTACCCAGTCACAAAACTCTTATCTACAATCTGTTCTGCTTTCAAGAAATGCTGGGGCAATGATGACATGGCCATGTGGGAATGGCCAACTAATGCGTGGTTTAACTTGAGTACCAGTCCAGAAGAGGGACCCTGTGTGGACAGAAACAAGGGATTGGATGGCCCAGAGACAT
Source organism: Rattus norvegicus (assembly GCF_021556685.1). Taxonomy (NCBI): domain Eukaryota; kingdom Metazoa; phylum Chordata; class Mammalia; order Rodentia; family Muridae; genus Rattus; species Rattus norvegicus. The sequence continues at coordinate 64,305,625 of NC_141543.1, forward strand.
AAGTTAGAATCAACCACAACAGGTCAAAAACTACATGATATTCTGTTATAATCCTATATAGATATCCTGTCCAGTAATTATCAGAAAGGTTTCATTTCAGCAGTGAATTAGAGCAGTTGTAGAAACCAAAAGTCAGACATTATGTGAAAAAGAGTATGTTTTGGAGGTGCCATTCAGTGTACCACCTTGGATATCAGGGAACTCCATGGAAGAGGTAAAAGACAGATTGTAGGAATCAGAAAAGAAGGACACCACGAGAAAACTGGCTCATCAAATCGACTAAGCAAGGCTTAGTTGAGCACACAGAGACCTAAATGACAAGCACAAGACTTTCATGGGCCTATATAAGGTCCTCCGAGTATATGATAGGACAGTTAGTTTGGTTTTAGTGTGTGTGTGTGTGTGTGTGTGTGTGTGTGTGTGTGTGTGTGTACACTCCTTACAATGGGAATGGGCACATCTCTGATGCTTTTGCCTGCTCTTCAGACTTCTTTCTTCCTACAGGGTTGCCTTGTCCAGTCTCAATATGAGAGGTTTGTCCTTGAATTATTGTATCTTGTTTTCTCCTGTTTGGCTGCTATTACTTGGAGCCCTGCTATTTTCTAAAAAGTAAATGGAAGGGAGGTAGCTCTGGGGGAGGAGCATTTAGGAAAGCTAAGATGAGTTGAAGGAGGGGAAACTCTAGGTGGTAACAATAGAACAATCTATTTTCAGTACCAGAAGGACTAAAAGGAATGGAAATGTGATAAGTTAGTGCATTTTACCTATTGAATTTCTAAACTTACATGTCCAAGGCAGAGGATAACACCATAGAGTCACTAAGGTTCTCTTTCCTAACTCAACTACATTGTCGAAACTCCCTTTTGCAAATGAGACTATTATGTACTATATTCTTGTATTTTATACAGGGATACATCATATATTACTATCAACATACTTGCTAGATAAATTTAAGTAAATATCCCAATGTTGTTTTTACATTGTGATTTTTTTTCTTGCAAAGGACTCTTATCAGGGCATCTTTAATATCTCTGTTCCTCAGGCTGTAGATGAAAGGATTCAGCATGGGAGTCACCACTGTGTACATCAGGGACATGGAAGCCACTTTCATTGTAGAGTTATTAGCTGATGGACATAAATACAGACCAATAATTGTCCCATAGAACAGTGAGACCACACACAGGTGGGAGCCACAAGTGGAGAAGACCTTGCGTATACCCTGAGTAGATGACAACTTTAGGATGGAAGAGAGAATTTGTACATAGGACACAACAATGAGTAAGAAAGGGATGACAACAACAAACCCTCCTAAGATAAATATCAATAGTTCATTAATATAAATATCAGAGCAGGCCAATTTAAGCAGGGCAGATATGTCACAGAAAAAATGGGCGATCACATTGTCCTCACAGAACGACAATCTAGCCATGAGTAGGGTGTGTAACATGGAGTAAAACACAGTAAGTGCCCAGAACAGTACCACCACATACACACAGAGCTTGGGGCTCATGATGCTCATGTAATGAAGGGGGAAGCAGATGGCCACATAGCGGTCATAGGCCATGACCACAAGAAGAAAGTTCTCCATGTCTGCAAAGACCATGAAAAAGTACATTTGTGTCAGACAGCCAGCATAGGAGATAGATGTGTCCTGACTCTGCATGTTCTGCAGCAACTTAGGCATTGTGACAGAGGAAAAGCAGAGATCAGAGAAGGACAAGTTGTTGAGAAACATGTACATGGGTGTGTGGAGATGGGAGTCCAGTATAATGAGGATGATGATGATGAGGTTTCCCAGGATGGTGGTGAGGTGCATGGCCAGGAACAGGGCATAGAACAGATGCTGGTGCTTCGGGGCAATGGGCAGTCCCAAGAGGAGGAACTGGGTGATAACAGATTGGTTGTCCATTACCATTCTTCCTCTCCAGTATTCTAATGAGAAAATACAAGTGTTCTTTAAAATTTAAAATAAAAATTAAGACATATCTAGTACATATATTCTACAACAATTGATTTGATAGTTATAATAGTAATTATAACCTCAAACTCCAAATATATGTTGTCATTACAGTCTGTAATAATTTTTCTCAGTTTCTTTTTAGCAGGTTTCTAGTTCCCATCCTTTCCTAGATAGTTCTCTGCCATTTAATGGAGTAATGCTTTTGTTGGCTACTTCCTGCTCACCCTACATCAATAGTTTATTCATTTGTAGTTGGTTTGTTATTTTGTAAATTGATGTTCTCAAAAAATTTTGTAAAATTTATCACAATCTTTAAATATAAATTTCAAGAAAAACATATTCTAATGCATGAGATTACCATTTCAAACACACATGTCCCTATAACATACAGATTTCAGCTACACTGTTAATCATCTTTGTTCAATTACATGTATGACAGGCATCAGAAGCTCAAAAATTCCAAGTTAAACCCATGTTTGCACCTATTATCTCCCACAGTATTCTTGTTCTCATACCTTTCCAGTCACCCAAAATCTAGGAAAAAATTTCAGATTTTGTCAGAAATCTTTGAATTTAATCCATTCATTTTTTTCTAACCATGAACTACTGTCATATATTATAGAGACTCTCCCCTCAATTCTGCTGCTATTCTTCTCTGTGAGATTATATCTATATATGATGATCATATCTTGTCATTACTGGAATACAGAAGCAGAATCAGTTCATATACATGTTTTCTTGTCTCCTAATCTGCCTCTTCTTCTTCAACTTTCTTTATTTACATTGTGTCATACTAACATAGGAATTCCATCATACTTTTTCTAATTTACTTTTCAAATAACCACAATTTCTCTGAGTGTAAGTATAAAGTTCCTAAGAAAATGTTTCCTTTCCTCATATTGTGAATAGTACATCCCCATATGGTCTCATAGTGACACTTGCATTTTTCTCTTCATCATTGTTGAACTCTTCATCAAGAGTTTAGAACTCTTCACTTTCCATATTTTAGAGTTGTTCCATCTCTTGCCTATCACATTCTCCCATTTTCTTTCCCTTCATCTGGCTACGCCCATGTCAGTAATATTGTTTCTCATAATCAACTAAATTTACTTTCTCTCTATACTGAGACATTCTGTAATCTATCCTAGCATTCTACATATATATATATTTAATACTTTTATAACTGATTTAAGCTGTCTAGCCTTCAATTGTAAACTATGTGCAATAAAGGTCACAGATGTATTCATTGTGTTTGGTTGTTTACAATCAATCATAATCTCCAACTAGGCCCAGCACCTGTCATCATGCGTATATTTTTCCAGTGAACATTTGTTACTTGCTGCCCAAACTGCTACAGATTTATTTATATTCAAAGGTAGAAAAATTCCCATTTAATAGAAAGATTTGAAAAGTTGGCACTACATCTTAAACTCTATACTGACTGTCTGAGATCTAATGTATTTCTACAATGTTACGGTTAATCATCTTTATCACAGTAGTACTGATAACACCAAATTATATCCATATGGTTTAATTTTCAAAATGTCAATGATTTTTGGTCCAGGAAGCAGGTAAGATGGAAACAATTATAAAGGACAAGATGCAAGAAGTTACTTTGGAATCTTCATTTCAATTATCCCTCAGATGATGTGATACTACATGTGATGGTGGATTCATGCATTAAAGTGGTTAATCCCTGATACTGATTTTGGGCCATACTAGTTGATATCAGATATTCTCTAAATATTATTGAGATCTGTATACTTTCATTAAGAAATTAGCACTCTATCACAGAGTGAGCCTCATGCATTCAGATGAAGAAATTAGGAAGAAAGGACAGTTCAGTGTTGAAAGAAGTTGCATCTTCTGTCTTAGATAAAAGTTTGTAATGTTCAGTTACTCTAATAGTGTCGATAGTTCTCCAGATGTTCCTTTTGTCAGTCTCATACATGGGCACACACAGGTGTTACTGTGTGTTTCTGGACAATACTGGCTAATGACTCTATTATATGCCTCAATGACAAAACAAAGGAAACATCAAGAGATTTAATCAACTTTCTCTTAAATGCTATAACACAGTCTTACATTTGCACCTTCACAGACTTAAAATATTTAATGCAGCTGAATTCAGAGTTTGCTAGCTTAGACATTATGTATTACAGATTAACATTACAGAGCGAATAACATGTAGAAATAAATCATGCATCATTTAAAAAGATGTTCCTCTTATGGACCAAAGACTTGCTTCAAATATACAATAATCCTGCATCTGTATCCCAAGCACTGGTATGACGGGCATGTAAAACTATTCCCAATTTTGCTCCTCCTGTAAATGAATAGTATCTTTGTTTTATGGAGGCATATGAGGAAAGGTCATAAACCAGGGAATTTACCATCAACAGTTACCAGTGATGGGACAATGGACTTCCTAGCTTCTCTATGTTAAGACTGTAGTCCTCAAGTTAAAGAGCACATAAAAATCACAGGAGATATATTTCTAACATTTGGCTTACCTGCATATTACTTTGGATTCTGTAGAATCACTTTGTTTGATTGAGTAGCTCTCCTACATTTACATGAGAATCTAGATTTTATTGTCACTCTTGATGGACTGCATTTAGGAGCAATGACATACAATATGAGTGAAACAGAGATTTGTGAATTTGTGCAGAAAAGATAGATCAGCTTCTTGGAAAATACATTGTTCAAAGTTTTTAAGATCTTACAGGTAAATATAGCAAACAACCCTTCAACATTATAACACTGGAATGCATCTCTCAGGGCTGCTCTTGTGTTGAATTGTATAGTATTGAGAGAAAAATTGCATAATGTGTAATTAGAATAAATTCATGAATATGAAAATGATTAAATGATGAACATGAAACAAATAGTAGGACAGAATAGGGAAATCTTGGAAAATGAAAAGAAGAATGTCATCATACCTAAAACGCTGCTGCATAACACAAGTATTTTAATTGACAGCAAGATACCAGCTTATTTTCTTGAATGTACGATGCAAGCTGAGTCATAGTTTTTGGATCAAGATCCTGCTCCCCTTCATTTCTCAGACAGCCATTAAAAACTAGCAGCCTTGGCACTCATCACCTAACTCCACCACCTCTATTCACATATCCCTGCTACCATCCCTGGCCCTTATGGGCCCTGCATCCCAGAGGAGCCTAGATCTTGTATAACTCATTAAAGGCACAGTAATTTCCCAGGACCTTTCTGGACCAATTTACTTCAGGGACCTCTAGTGGAGACCAATTATAGTCACCAATTACTATTTCCTATACTTACAAGAAGGTAGAATTTAAATTTAAAGAACATGAACGAACAAAATTAATAATAAAAATCATAAAAAGGTGGATAAACTTGGCTTCTGTTGACTGCAGATCACTTTCTTGGGGGAATATTGAGGATGTGGACTGGAAAACCACCCCACATTATCAGCCATTATTCTGAGTATTAATGATTTAAAGTATTTCATAGAACAAAAGGAGCCATCAGTAATTTTTATAAAGTTGATATGAGTCTAGCCTTTGACTGCTAAACCAGGTCTTTCTTGTGTGACAATGTGTGCAAAGGGCAGGAATATTACAAGCAGATGGCATGTTTAAGGCTTCTTTGAGGAAATAGAAAAGCATTCCATGTTTCTTGTTAACTCATTTGTGCTTCTCACCTCTCTAGAAAATATTAATTGTACCTACTACCACCATCAATATAACTTCCCTCCATATATGTGAAACTATCTTATAATTTCCTGTTGCATGAGTTCACCATAGATCATGGATGCTATTCATAATTTTTCAAGAAAATGTCCTGATCACGGTAGGTCATCAGTTGGATGAAGTCCTGCACATAAAAATGAAATACAAACTTTTAACCTAAGTAATATTTACAGTTATTGGTTTATCCTTTATTGTGTACTTAAAGTTGATTAATGTTTGGTTTTGAGTGTGGAAATACTAAGTGGAATATAAGGATATATCCAGGAAGTTAGAAACAGGGTTGCCTGCCCTGGTTGTCTAGAACATATTTTGTTTGCTAATCAATTAGTTTCAATTATTAAGAGAATGATGCATTTTCTCTTCATGTTTTGGTTGATATGAGAAGCAAAAGTAGTTGGATGGTAGGCTCAAATCCCAATTCAATCATTCCTAAGAACCCACAAATATTTATCTTGTCTGCAACTGTTTAGACATTGGTCAATAGTGAATAAGAACTCCTTGCTAATATTTGATGAACATTTTTCTTGATGATGGTCTTTCTTTCTGGATCAGAATGGAATCTCAAGGTAGTTTTCATTTAGATAGCCCTCATTGTAAAGAATGTTGAATGTCTTAAAAAGTGTGTTCTTTTGAGAAATCTTCCTGTAGTTCCTTTTAGCCAGTTTTATTAGATTTATTGTTTTCATGTTCTTCATATTTTTGAATTCTTTGCATATTCTGGGTAGTCATCACCTGTCAGATTTATATTTTGTTGTGGTTTGCCCTGGAGTTATCTGTATTTTGATGCTAATTCTGCTGCCTCAAGGATAGCTGCCTAATCATGTACTCTGTACTCATGTGACTTCACCAGAATCTTCTCCCATTTAATTTGTAAAATACAGATGAGAGCAGGTACAGGATAGAAGGAGGCATGTCATTGGATGAGAAGGAAGAATGGGTGGGAGAAAAGTCTGAAGGAAGAGGAGGAGACTGGAATGGAAAGAAGGAGAAGAGATCAGAGAGAGGGAGAGAAGCCATGGCAGGAGTATATGGTGGTTGATGTTAAGATTCCACTCTGTGTATTTATAGGTTGTTATTAATGTTCTTAAGGGATGGGCTGTACTTGGCTTTGTATGTTTAGGTGGGCAATTATATCTTACTAATTGGGTCAAAGATTATTGTATGGTATGTTCTTTTATGTGACGGTTTGTGTGTAGGAAAATGCATGGTGGCAGGAGACACTGGGCTGCTGTGGAGTTGGGATTTTCCTCCAAGATATCCAGCAGATATCTTGGGGCACCACAGTGCTGGACCTAGTGGGGATAAAAGACACCTAATTTTTTTTATTTTTTATATTTTTACAACAACAATATTTGAGCACCTTCCAAATATTTCCGCATACTGTGAGGACTGCTTATTCACTCAGATCACTCTCTCTGTTGTGGTAAAGTAATTTTATTCTAGAAGATCCTGTTTGCTAATTGTTGTCATTATTTATGGAGCAACTAGAGTCCTTTTCAGAGGTCTTTACCTGTTTTTACCCTTTGAACTGTTTTTTTTCCTTGATCCTTTTTCTATTTGAACAGTTTCAGAATTTCAGGATTACTGCTCAAGTCTCAGAACCACTAGTAATTTTTTATGTGCAAATTAAGAAATGGGAGCTAGTTTCATTCTTTTTTTTGTTTTTTTTTTGTTTTTTTTTTATTAACTTGAGTATTTCTTATATACATTTCGAGTGTTATTCCCTTTCCCGGTTTCCGGGCAAACATCCCCCTCCCCCCTCCCCTTCCTTATGGGTGTTCCCCTCCCAACCCTCCCCCCATTGCCGCCCTCCCCCCATAGACTAGTTCACTGGGGGTTCAGTCTTAGCAGGACCCAGGGCTTCCCCTTCCACTGGTGCTCTTACTAGGATATTCATTGCTACCTATGGGGTCAGAGTCCAGGGTCAGTCCATGTATAGTCTTTAGGTAGTGGCTTAGTCCCTGGAAGCTCTGGTTGCTTGGCATTGTTGTACTTTTGGGGTCTCGAGCCCCTTCAAGCTCTTCCAGTTCTTTCTCTGATTCCTTCAATAGGGGACCTATTCTCAGTTCAGTGGTTTGCTGCTGGCATTCGCCTCTGTATTTGCTGTATTCTGGCTGTGTCTCTCAGGAGCGATCTACATCCGGCTCCTGTCGGTCTGCACTTCTTTGCTTCATCCATCTTGTCTAATTGGGTGGCTGTATATGTATGGGCCACATGTGGGGCAGGCTCTGAATGGGTGTTCCTTCAGTCTCTGTTTTAATCTTTGCCTCTCCCTTCCCTGCCAAGGGTATTCTTTTTCCTCATTTAAAGAAGGAGTGAAGCATTCACATTTTGATCATCCGTCTTGAGTTTCGTTTGTTCTAGGGATCTAGGGTAATTCAAGCATTTGGGCTAATAGCCACTTATCAATGAGTGCATACCATGTATGTCTTTCTGTGATTGGGTTAGCTCACTCAGGATGATATTTTCCAGTTCCAACCATTTGCCTACGAATTTCATAAACTCGTTGTTTTTGATAGCTGAGTAATATTCCATTGTGTAGATGTACCACATTTTCTGTATCCATTCCTCTGTTGAAGGGCATCTGGGTTCTTTCCATTTTCTGGCTATTATAAATAAGGCTGCGATGAACATAGTGGAGCACGTGTCTCTTTTATATGTTGAGGCATCTTTTGGGTATATGCCCAAGAGAGGTATAGCTGGATCCTCAGGCAGTTCAATGTGCAATTTTCTGAGGAACCTCCAGACTGATTTCCAGAATGGTTTTACCAGTCTGCAATCCCACCAACAATGGAGGAGTGTTCCTCTTTCTCCACATCCTCGCCAGCATCTGCTGTCACCTGAGTTTTTGATCTTAGCCAATCGCACTGGTGTGAGGTGAAATCTCAGGGTTGTTTTGATTTGCATTTCCCTTATGACTAAAGATGTTGAACATTTCTTTAGGTATTTCTCAGCCATTCGGCATTCCTCAGCTGTGAATTCTTTGTTTAGCTCTGAACCCCATTTTTTAATAGGGTTATTTGTTTCTCTGCGGTCTAACTTCTTGAGTTCTTTGTATATTTTGGATATAAGGCCTCTATCTGTTGTAGGATTGGTAAAGATCTTTTCCCAATCTGTTGGTTGCCATTTTGTCCTAACCACAGTGTCCTTTGCCTTACAGAAGCTTTGCAGTTTTATGAGATCCCATTTGTCGATTCTTGATCTTAGAGCATAAGCCATTGGTGTTTTGTTCAGGAAATTTTTTCCAGTGCCCATGTGTTCCAGATGCTTCCCTAGTTTTTCTTCTATTAGTTTGAGTGTGTCTGGTTTGATGTGGAGGTCCTTGATCCACTTGGACTTAAGCTTTGTACAGGGTGATAAGCATGGATCGATCTGCATTCTTCTACATGTTGCCCTCCAGTTGAACCAGCACCATTTGCTGAAAATGCTATCTTTTTTCCATTGGATGGTTTTGTCTCCTTTGTCAAAAATCAAGTGACCATAGGTGTGTGGGTTCATTTCTGGGTCTTCAATTCTATTCCATTGGTCTATCTGTCTGTCTCTGTACCAATACCATGCAGTTTTTATCACTATGGCTCTGTAATACTGCTTGAGTTCAGGGATAGTGATTCCCCCTGAAGTCCTTTTATTGTTGAGGATAGCTTTAGCTATCCTGGGTTTTTTGTTATTCCAGATGAATTTGCAAATTGTTCTGTCTAACTCTTTGAAGAATTGGATTGGTATTTTGATGGGGATTGCATTGAATCTGTAGATTGCTTTTGGTAAAATGGCCATTTTTACTATATTAATCCTGCCAAACCATGAGCATGGGAGATCTTTCCATCTTCTGAGGTCTTTTTCAATTTCTTTCCTCAGTGTCCTGAAGTTCTTATTGTACAGATCTTTTACTTGCTTGGTTAAAGTCACACCGAGGTACTTTATATTATTTGGGTCTATTATGAAGGGTGTCGTTTCCCTAATTTCTTTCTCGGCTTGTTTCTCTTTTGTATAGAGGAAGGCAACTGATTTATTTGAGTTAATTTTATACCCAGCCACTTTGCTGAAGTTGTTTATCAGCTTTAGTAGTTCTCTGGTGGAACTTTTGGGATCACTTAAATATACTATCATGTCATCTGCAAATAGTGATATTTTGACCTCTTCCTTTCCGAACTGTATCCCTTTGATCTCCGTTTGTTGTCTGATTGCTCCTGGCTTTCCAGGACTTTTATCATGAAGGGGTGTTGAATTTTGTCAAATGCTTTCTCAGCATCTAATGAAATGATCATGTGGTTCTGTTCTTTCAGTTTGTTTATATAATGGATCACGTTGATGGTTTTCCGTATATTAAACCATCCCTGCATGCCTGGGATGAAGCCTACTTGATCATGGTGGATGATTGTTTTGATGTGCTCTTGAATTCGGTTTGCCAGAATTTTATTGAGTATTTCTGTGTCGATATTCATAAGGGAAATTGGTCTGAAGTTCTCTTTCTTTGTTGTGTCTTTGTGTGGTTTAGGTATAAGAGTAATTGTGGCTTCGTAGAAGGAATTCGGTAGGGCTCCATCTGTTTCAATTTTGTGGAATAGTTTGGATAATATTGGTATGAGGTCTTCTATGAAGGTTTGATAGAATTCTGCACTAAACCCGTCTGGACCTGGGCTCTTTTTGGTTGGGAGACCTTTAATGACTGCTTCTATTTCCTTAGGAGTTATGGGGTTGTTTAACTGGTTTATCTGTTCCTGATTTAACTTCGATACCTGGTATCTGTCTAGGAAATTGTCCATTTCCTGAAGATTTTCAAGTTTTGTTGAATATAGGTTTTTATAGTAAGATCTGATGATTTTTTGAATTTCCTCTGAATCTGTAGTTATGTCTCCCTTTTCCTTTCTGATTTTGTTAATTTGGACGCACTCTCTGTGTCCTCTCGTTAGTCTGGCTAAGGGTTTATCTATCTTGTTGATTTTCTCAAAGAACCAACTTTTGGTTCTGTTGATTCTTTCTATGGTCCTTTTTGTTTCTACTTGGTTGATTTCAGCTCTGAGTTTGATTATTTCCTGCCTTCTACTCCTCCTGGGTGTATTTGCTTCTTTTTGTTCTAGAGCTTTTAGCTGTGCTGTCAAGCTGCTGACATATGCTCTTTCCTGTTTCTTTCTGCAGGCACTCAGCGCTATGAGTTTTCCTCTTAGCACATCTTTCATTGTGTCCCATAAGTTTGAGTATGTTGTATCTTCATTTTCATTAAATTCTAAAAAGTTTTTAATTTCTTTCTTTATTTCTTCCTTGACCAGGTTATCATTGAGTAGAGCATTGTTCAATTTCCACGTATATGTGGGCATTCTTCCCTTATTGTTATTGAAGACCAGTTTTAGGCCGTGGTGGTCCGATAGCACGCATGGGATTATTTCTTTCTTTCTGTACGTTTTGAGGCCCGTTTTTTGACCAATTATATGGTCAATTTTGGAGAAAGTACCATGAGGAGCTGAGAAGAAGGTATATCCTTTTGCTTTAGGATAGAATGTTCTATAAATATCCGTTAAGTCCATTTGGCTCATGACTTCTCTTAGTCTGTCGACATCACTGTTTAATTTCTGTTTCCATGATCTGTCCATTGATGAGAGTGGGGTGTTGAAATCTCCCACTATTATTGTGTGAGGTGCAATGTGTGTTTTGAGCTTTAGTAAGGTTTCTTTTACGTATGTAGGTGCCCTTGTATTTGGGGCATAGATATTTAGGATTGAGAGTTCATCTTGGTTGATTTTTCCTTTGATGAATATGAAGTGTCCTTCCTTATCTTTTTTGATGACTTTTAGTTGGAAATTGATTTTATTTGATATTAGAATGGCTACTCCAGCTTGCTTCTTCTGACCATTTGCTTGGAAAGTTGTTTTCCAGCCTTTCACTCTGAGGTAGTGTCTGTCTTTGTCTCTGAGGTGTGTTTCCTGTAGGCAGCAGAATGCAGGGTCCTCGTTGTGTATCCAGTTTGTTAATCTATGTCTTTTTATTGGGGAGTTGAGGCCATTGATATTGAGAGATATTAAGAAATAGTGATTATTGTTTCCCTTTATATTCATATTTGGATGTGAGGTTATGTTTGTGTGCTTTCATTCTCTTTGTTTTGTTGCCAAGACGATTAGTTTCTTGCTTCTTCTAGGGTATAGCTTGCCTCCTTATGTTGGGCTTTACCATTTATTATCCTCTGTAGTGCTGGATTTGTAGAAAGATATTGTGTAAATTTGGTTTTGTCATGGAATATCTTGGTTTCTCCATCAATGTTAATTGAGAGTTTTGCTGGATACAGTAACCTGGGCTGGCATTTGTGTTCTCTTAGGGTCTGTATAACACCAGTCCAGGATCTTCTGGCCTTCATAGTTTCTGGCGAGAAGTCTGGTGTGATTCTGATAGGTCTCCCTTTATATGTTACTTGACCTTTTTCCCTTACTGCTTTTAATATTCTTTCTTTATTTTGTGCGTTTGGTGTTTTGACAATTATGTGACGGGAGGTGTTTCTTTTCTGGTCCAATCTATTTGGAGTTCTGTAGGCTTCTTGTATGTCTATGGGTATCTCTTTTTTTAGGTTAGGGAAGTTTTCTTCTATGATTTTGTTGAAGATATTTACTGGTCCTTTGAGCTGGGAGTCTTCACTCTCTTCTATACCTATTATCCTTAGGTTTGATCTTCTCATTGAGTCCTGGATTTCCTGTATGTTTTGGACCAGTAGCTTTTTCCGCTTTACATTATCTTTGACAGTTGAGTCAATGATTTCTATGGAATCTTCTCCTCCTGAGATTCTCTCTTCCATCTCTTGTATTCTGTTGGTGAAGCTTGTATCTACAGCTCCTTGTCTCTTCTTTTGGTTTTCTATATCCAGGGTTGTTTCCATGTGTTCTTTCTTTTTTTTTTTTTATTAACTTGAGTATTTCTTATATACATTTCGAGTGTTATTCCCTTTCCCGGTTTCCGGGCAAACATCCCCCTCCCCCCTCCCCTTCCTTATGGGTGTTCCCCTCCCAACCCTCCCCCCATTGCCGCCCTCTCCCCATAGACTAGTTCACTGGGGGTTCAGTCTTAGCAGGACCCAGGGCTTCCCCTTCCACTGGTGCTCTTACTAGGATATTCATTGCTACCTATGGGGTCAGAGTCCAGGGTCAGTCCATGTATAGTCTTTAGGTAGTGGCTTAGTCCCTGGAAGCTCTGGTTGCTTGGCATTGTTGTACTTTTGGGGTCTCGAGCCCCTTCAAGCTCTTCCAGTTCTTTCTCTGATTCCTTCAATAGGGGACCTATTCTCAGTTCAGTGGTTTGCTGCTGGCATTTGCCTCTGTATTTGCTGTATTCTGGCTGTGTCTCTCAGGAGCGATCTACATCCGGCTCCTGTCGGTCTGCACTTCTTTGCTTCATCCATCTTGTCTAATTGGGTGGCTGTATATGTATGGGCCACATGTGGGGCAGGCTCTGAATGGGTGTTCCTTCAGTCTCTGTTTTAATCTTTGCCTCTCCCTTCCCTGCCAAGGGTATTCTTTTTCCTCATTTAAAGAAGGAGTGAAGCATTCACATTTTGATCATCCGTCTTGAGTTTCGTTTGTTCTAGGGATCTAGGGTAATTCAAGCATTTGGGCTAATAGCCACTTATCAATGAGTGCATACCATGTATGTCTTTCTGTGATTGGGTTAGCTCACTCAGGATGATATTTTCCAGTTCCAACCATTTGCCTACGAATTTCATAAACTCGTTGTTTTTGATAGCTGAGTAATATTCCATTGTGTAGATGTACCACATTTTCTGTATCCATTCCTCTGTTGAAGGGCATCTGGGTTCTTTCCATTTTCTGGCTATTATAAATAAGGCTGCGATGAACATAGTGGAGCACGTGTCTCTTTTATATGTTGAGGCATCTTTTGGGTATATGCCCAAGAGAGGTATAGCTGGATCCTCAGGCAGTTCAATGTGCAATTTTCTGAGGAACCTCCAGACTGATTTCCAGAATGGTTTTACCAGTCTGCAATCCCACCAACAATGGAGGAGTGTTCCTCTTTCTCCACATCCTCGCCAGCATCTGCTGTCACCTGAGTTTTTGATCTTAGCCAATCGCACTGGTGTGAGGTGAAATCTCAGGGTTGTTTTGATTTGCATTTCCCTTATGACTAAAGATGTTGAACATTTCTTTAGGTGTTTCTCAGCCATTCTGCATTCCTCAGCTGTGAATTCTTTGTTTAGCTCTGAACCCCATTTTTTAATAGGGTTATTTGTTTCTCTGCGGTCTAACTTCTTGAGTTCTTTGTATATTTTGGATATAAGGCCTCTATCTGTTGTAGGATTGGTAAAGATCTTTTCCCAATCTGTTGGTTGCCATTTTGTCCTAACCACAGTGTCCTTTGCCTTACAGAAGCTTTGCAGTTTTATGAGATCCCATTTGTCGATTCTTGATCTTAGAGCATAAGCCATTGGTGTTTTGTTCAGGAAATTTTTTCCAGTGCCCATGTGTTCCAGATGCTTCCCTAGTTTTTCTTCTATTAGTTTGAGTGTGTCTGGTTTGATGTGGAGGTCCTTGATCCACTTGGACTTAAGCTTTGTACAGGGTGATAAGCATGGATCGATCTGCATTCTTCTACATGTTGCCCTCCAGTTGAACCAGCACCATTTGCTGAAAATGCTATCTTTTTTCCATTGGATGGTTTTGTCTCCTTTGTCAAAAATCAAGTGACCATAGGTGTGTGGGTTCATTTCTGGGTCTTCAATTCTATTCCATTGGTCTATCTGTCTGTCTCTGTACCAATACCATGCAGTTTTTATCACTATGGCTCTGTAATACTGCTTGAGTTCAGGGATAGTGATTCCCCCTGAAGTCCTTTTATTGTTGAGGATAGCTTTAGCTATCCTGGGTTTTTTGTTATTCCAGATGAATTTGCAAATTGTTCTGTCTAACTCTTTGAAGAATTGGATTGGTATTTTGATGGGGATTGCATTGAATCTGTAGATTGCTTTTGGTAAAATGGCCATTTTTACTATATTAATCCTGCCAATCCATGAGCATGGGAGATCTTTCCATCTTCTGAGGTCTTCTTCAATTTCTTTCCTCAGTGTCTTGAAGTTCTTATTGTACAGATCTTTTACTTGCTTGGTTAAAGTCACACCGAGGTACTTTATATTATTTGGGTCTATTATGAAGGGTGTCGTTTCCCTAATTTCTTTCTCGGCTTGTTTCTCTTTTGTATAGAGGAAGGCAACTGATTTATTTGAGTTAATTTTATACCCAGCCACTTTGCTGAAGTTGTTTATCAGCTTTAGTAGTTCTCTGGTGGAACTTTTGGGATTACTTAAATATACTATCATGTCATCTGCAAATAGTGATATTTTGACCTCTTCTTTTCCGATCTGTATCCATTTGATCTCCTTTTGTTGTCTGATTGCTCTGGCTAGAACTTCAAGAACTATATTGAATAAGTAGGGAGAGAGTGGGCAGCCTTGTCTAGTCCCTGATTTTAGTGGGATTGCTTCAAGTTTCTCTCCATTTATTTAATGTTAGCAACTGGTTTGCTGTATATGGCTTTTACTATGTTTAGGTATTGGCCTTGAATTCCTATTCTTTCCAGGACTTTTATCATGAAGGGGTGTTGAATTTTGTCAAATGCTTTCTCAGCATCTAATGAAATGATCATGTGGTTCTGTTCTTTCAGTTTGTTTATATGATGGATCACATTGATGGTTTTCCATATATTAAACCATCCCTGCATGCCTGGTATGAAGCCTACTTGATCATGGTGGATGATTGTTTTGATGTGCTCTTGAATTCGGTTTGCCAGAATTTTATTGAGTATTTTTGCGTCGATATTCATAAGGGAAATTGGTCTGAAGTTCTCTGTCTTTGTTGTGTCTTTGTTTGGTTTAGGTATAAGAGTAATTGTGGCTTCGTAGAAGGAATTCGGTAGGGCTCCATCTGTTTCAATTTTGTGGAATAGTTTGGATAATATTGGTATGAGGTCTTCTATGAAGGTTTGATAGAATTCTGCACTAAACCCGTCTGGACCTGGGCTCTTTTTGGTTGGGAGACCTTTAATGACTGCTTCTATTTCCTTAGGAGTTATGGGGTTGTTTAACTGGTTTATCTGTTCCTGATTTAACCTCGATACCTGGTATCTGTCTAGGAAATTGTCCATTTCCTGAAGATTTTCAAATTTTGTTGAATATAGGTTTTTATAGTAAGATCTGATGATTTTTTGAATTTCCTCTGAATCTGTAGTTATGTCTCCCTTTTCATTTCTGATTTTGTTAATTTGGGCACACTCTCTGTGTCCTCTCGTTAGTCTGGCTAAGGGTTTATCTATCTTGTTGATTTTCTCAAAGAACCAACTTTTGGTTCTGTTGATTCTTTCTATGGTCCTTTTTGTTTCTACTTGGTTGATTTCAGCTCTGAGTTTGATTATTTCCTGCCTTCTACTCCTCCTGGGTGTAATTGCTTCTTTTTGTTCTAGAGCTTTTAGGTGTGCTGTCAAGCTGCTGACATATGCTCTTTCCTGTTTCTTTCTGCAGGCACTCAGCGCTATGAGTTTTCCTCTTAGCACAGCTTTCATTGTGTCCCATAAGTTTGAGTATGTTGTATCTTCATTTTCATTAAATTCTAAAAAGTTTTTAATTTCTTTCTTTATTTCTTTTTGACCAGGTTATCATTGAGTAGAGCATTGTTCAATTTCCACGTATATGTGGGCATTCTTCCCTTATTGTTATTGAAGACCAGTTTTAGGCCGTGGTGGTCCGATAGCACGCATGGGATTATTTCTATCTTTCTGTACCTGTTGAGGCCCGTTTTTTGACCAATTATATGGTCAATTTTGGAGAAAGTACCATGAGGAGCTGAAAAGAAGGTATATCCTTTTGCTTTAGGATAGAATGTTCTATAAATATCCGTTAAGTCCATTTGGCTCATGACTTCTCTTAGTCTGTCGACATCACTGTTTAATTTCTGTTTCCATGATCTGTCCATTGATGAGAGTGGGGTGTTGAAATCTCCCACTATTATTGTGTGAGGTGCAATGTGTGTTTTGAGCTTTAGTAAGGTTTCTTTTACGTATGTAGGTGCCCTTGTATTTGGGGCATAGATATTTAGGATTGAGAGTTCATCTTGGTTGATTTTTCCTTTGATGAATATGAAGTGTCCTTCCTTATCTTTTTTGATGACTTTTAGTTGGAAATTGATTTTATTTGATATTAGAATGGCTACTCCAGCTTGCTTCTTCTGACCATTTGCTTGGAAAGTTGTTTTCCAGCCTTTCACTCTGAGGTAGTGTCTGTCTTTGTCTCTGAGGTGTGTTTCCTGTAGGCAGCAGAATGCAGGGTCCTCGTTGCGTATCCAGTTTGTTAATCTATGTCTTTTTATTGGGGAGTTGAGGCCATTGATATTGAGAGATATTAAGAAATAGTGATTATTGTTTCCCTTTATATTCATATTTGGATGTGAGGTTATGTTTGTGTGTTTTCATTCTCTTTGTTTTGTTGCCAAGACGATTAGTTTCTTGCTTCTTCTAGGGTATAGCTTGCCTCCTTATGTTGGGCTTTACCATTTATTATCCTCTGTAGTGCTGGATTTGTAGAAAGATATTGTGTAAATTTGGTTTTGTCATGGAATATCTTGGTTTCTCCATCAATGTTAATTGAGAGTTTTGCTGGATACAGTAACCTGGGCTGGCATTTGTGTTCTCTTAGGGTCTGTATAACATCAGTCCAGGATCTTCTGGCCTTCATAGTTTCTGGCGAGAAGTCTGGTGTGATTCTGATAGGTCTCCCTTTATATGTTACTTGACCTTTTTCCCTTACTGCTTTTAATATTCTTTCTTTATTTTGTGCGTTTGGTGTTTTGACAATTATGTGACGGGAGGTGTTTCTTTTCTGGTCCAATCTATTTGGAGTTCTGTAGGCTTCTTGTATGTCTATGGGTATCTCTTTTTTTAGGTTAGGGAAGTTTTCTTCTATGATTTTGTTGAAGATATTTACTGGTCCTTTGAGCTGGGAGTCTTCACTCTCTTCTATACCTATTATCCTTAGGTTTGATCTTCTCATTGAGTCCTGGATTTCCTGTATGTTTTGGACCAGTAGCTTTTTCCGCTTTACATTATCTTTGACAGTTGAGTCAATGATTTCTATGGAATCTTCTGCTCCTGAGATTCTCTCTTCCACCTCTTGTATTCTGTTGGTGAAGCTTGTATCTACAGCTCCTTGTCTCTTCTTTTGGTTTTCTATATCCAGGGTTGTTTCCATGTGTTCTTTCTTGATTGCTTCTATTTCCATTTTTAATTCCTTCAACTGTTTGATTGTGTTTTCCTGGAATTCTTTTAGGGATTTTTGCGATTCCTCTCTGTAGGCTTCTACTTGTTTATTAATGTTTTCCTGTGTTTCCCTAAGTGTGTTCATTTCTTTCTTGAAGTCCTCCAGCATCATGATCAAATATGATTTTGAAACTAGATCTTGCTTTTCTGGTGTGTTTGGATATTCCATGTTTGTTTTGGTGGGAGAATTGGGCTCCGATGATGGCATGTAGTCTTGGTTTCTGTTGCTTAGGTTCCTGTGCTTGCCTCTCGCCATCAGATTATCTCTAGTGTTACTTTGTTCTGCTATTTCTGACAGTGGCTAGACTGTCCTATAAGCCTGTGTGTCAGGAGTGCTGTAGACCTGTTTTCCTCTCTTTCAGTCAGTTATGGGGACAGAGTGTTCTGCTTTCGGGCATGTAGTTTTTCCTCTCTACAGGTCTTCAGCTGTTCCTGTGGGCCTGTGTCTTGAGTTCACCAGGCAGCTTTCTTGCAGCAGAAAATTTAGTCTTACCTGTGGTCCCGAGGTCAGGTTCGCTCGTGGGGTGCTGCCCAGGGGCTCTCTGCAGCGGCAGCAAGCAGGAAGACCTGTGCCGCCCCTTCCGGGAGCTTCAGTGCACCAGGGTTCCAGATGGTCTTTGGCTTTTTCCTCTGGCGTCCGAGATGTGTGTGCAGGGAGCAGTCTCTTCTGGTTTCCCAGGCTTGTCTGCCTCTCTGAAGGTTTAGCTCTCCCTCCCATGGGATTTGGGTGCAGAGAACTGTTTATCCGGTCTGTTTCCTTCAGGGTCCGGCGGTGTCTCTGGCAGGGGTCCTGCCGCTCCTGGGCCCTCCCCCATGGGAGCCCAGAGGACTTATACAGTTTCCTCTTGGGCCAGGGATGTGGGCAGGGGTGAGCAGAGTTGGTGGTCTCTTCCGCTCTGCAGCCTCAGGAGTGCCCACCTGACCAGGCGGTTGGGTCTCTCTCTCACCGGGTCTGGGAGCAGAGAGCTGCTGCGGGCCAGGATCCGCGGGTCTAGTTTCATTCTTCTAAACATAGATATTCTGTTTCTCAGCACCATTTGGTATAGGCTTTTCCCTCTTTAGTAAACATTTTTGCAGTGTTTGTCAAATATTATGTGGCTGTATCTTCAAGGGTTTCTATCTGGATCTTTGTTCTGTTCCATGATGCTGTTGTTGCTCTTATAACTCTTAAACATCGTAAGATATCAGGTATGGTAATATCTTCAAACGCATCTTCATAATTTTAAAGGATTTTCTGATTTATTTGGGTATCTAAGATTTTCTATGCCTCCACATGAATATTGTTTTGTATTTCAGTGAAGATGTCAGCAGATTTTGCAGGGATTGTATTGAATCTGTCTGTGCATTGCTTTCAGTGAGAAATCCATCTTCACACTAGTAATTATTTCAACCCATGATCATGGGAGGGCTTTCCTTATGGGTCTTTTGCACACACACACACACACACACACACACACACACACACACACACACACACTATAGTTTATCTATTCAGTGTTTGTAGTATGTAGGTAGGATTTGAGATGACCATAATCTATTAGGGAATTTGATTCTGGAGAAAACATTTTTTCTCACAGCAGCTAATTACTGTTGTTTTCCTAAACTAATATAATTTCTAGTATATTTTAAATTCATTTAGAGGTTGATATTTCAGAGGTGCAGCTTCTTTGTTATGTTTAGAAAGTATTATCTTGCAGCAAGGTACTAGTTCTCTGGTGATTAAAATTTTTGTTCCCTTTTCTAAGATGGACCCGTAGTCTTAGATGTATAGTTACTTTGTAGATGGAACAACTAGGACTGGACATGTCATGGTCACATGTTCTTTGAAATTTGGTTTTATTCTGATGCCTGTAATATTGTCATATACTGCAAAAAGAAAAAGAAACTTTGATGAGGAATGAAAACTCAGCTTATCTCTGGATAGCAGAATAAGGATTTATAATACAAGTAGACTCTAAATAAAATGAATGTGTTTATTAATATTGCTTTAGCATGTTCTACTATTCTACTATTGCCTAATCAATTCGAATTGCTTCTGATATACAAAAAATATTGTCATTTCTCTTTTTTCCCCCTGATTGCTTATTTTAGGTAACTGTAGTTATCACGTCACCCTGATTCTAAGGTTTTTTTTATGAAGCTTCATGAATGATTTTTGTACACTCTAGCCTTATAATTCTATAGAAGCCCAAAGAAAAAGTCATACACTTTACTGTGTCATGTTATCATTTAAACATCAGATGAAGCTGTCTCTCTAGCCTACAGAATTAAATGCCTCACTCTGACTGTCTTCCTTGTTCTCATACCATTCCACTGACATCTAAGGCTCAATGCATCCCAAGAGATATTCATTCATCTTTTTCAACACCTTTCTCCAACTTCTTTTGTTTCTCATAATAAAAGGAACCCAAGACCCAGTGTATGAGTTCCATTGCATTTTTTCTTACCTTGAACTCACTGTTCCACAACATAGAGATTATGACCATCATCCTTATTCAGGCACTTAAAAACATCCAATAATATTCTTAGACATGGATGCCAAAATTTCTTGTCTGAAATATTCATTTCCATCATATGTCCCATGTCTCAAGACTGTTTTCTTCAACATGATTAACCCACCATGGTTTACTGATATGGTAATACAGTTCCGTCTTTCCTGATTCATTCTTTAGATGACCCCTTTCTTCCTAAAGACAAAGATTCCTATCATGTGCACAAACAATACTTGCTTACTCAAATTGTACCAGTTTTACAGCCCAATATGGCCTCACATGCCGACTATGTTCTTTAACAATGCTATACTACAAATTAAAGTTTGAACCTTTATCATTTCTGATTTAATAGTTTCTTTCCATATCATATTCCCTCCTCTGTGCTGTGTCTTGTTCCACTTTTATGTTTCCACAATATAATATGCTCTATGCAATCTTTCCTGGTATCGCTACACACACTATTACAAGGCCATCCCTGTCTGGACACAACCCAGTGTCAAAAAAGATTTCCTGGCTGTACTATAGCCTGAGACTTCGACTGGAAGAAATTCATATTAAATATAAAAAAAATCGGGGCTGGAGAGATGGCTCAGTGGTTAAGAGCACCGACTGCTCTTCCAAAGGTCCTGAGTTCAATTCCCAGCCACCACATGGTGGCTCACAACCATCTATGGGATCTGGTGTGTCTGAAGATAGTTACAGTGTACTTGTATACATAAATTAAATAAATAAATATTTAAAAAAAAGAACTAGGGCCCTTCTCTACCTAGTGTTGGGAGGTTGGTAGGGACAGGGTAGAATATGGGTTGGAATACAGGTTGGAAGGGTGGTAAATAATAGAACCCATTAAAGTGGGTCATAAAAAATATAGAAAAATCACTCCTCATTATTCTCAAGTATAAAACCACTAAATTTGGCATTTAACATGAAAATTTGATGCACTGTGATCACCTTCACAGTTGCAATTGTGATTTTATAATAAGTCTTAGGGTGAGTAAATATTGTTCTGTTTTCAATAATATTAATGACTAAAAATTTACTATTTGATTCACATGATCTAATTGATATAGATGTAGGAAATAATTATGAATATTTCATAATATATCAGAAACAATAACACATGAGAAGCAGTAGTTATTTTTAATTATTTACTAAAAGTCCTACTCGGATATCCATACCTCGATGTGATAATTATTGGAAGAACCAATATAGGTCATGCTAGAAGTATTGGTCAAAGTATAGTTCAGGATATTTACCATGATATTAACTCTTGAATTATTAATTAACATTATATCACAGTAAGGTAATTATAACCCTTCATAATGTGATGAGACCCGTGAAAGAAGTTGCAGAAGAAACACAAAATATATGTAACTGGAGAAACTTATATGCAGACTTCCTTGGATTTGAGAATGCAGTCTCTATTTTTCCCAGGAACTCCAATCCACATATACTGGACTTATCAATTTCCAATTGTCTGAACTGTATCTTTAGGATAATTCCTTGTCAAGTTCTGTTTTCTTCTAGACAACTGTTGAATGAGCCTAGTATATATCAAAGCTAGTAAACAAGTCAAGGAAAAGCATAAATATATCTGGGGATTGGGCTGGACACTTAGATCAGTGAAAGGGTTGCTATCTAATATATTCAAGGGCCTGAATTCCATCCCTAACTGAAAAAAGAAGAGAATGAAAGACACACAGAGGTGGGAAATCTTCCAATGACATGATCTGACTGATTCCAGCTACTGGAGTCTTCATCCTGCAGCTGCATGAACAGTTTAATACTTGAATGTTTTGTGTAGTTACAAAGGGAAGAGCAATATAGGTTCAATTGTACAGCACATTAATTGCACTATTACTCTGTGTGTAAGTTTGAGTGGGAACCATTGTAGTTCTAGTAGCAGGCCAAAAAATCTGCAACAAGCCATCAAAATGCTGGTAGGCCCTCCCTTCCCAACCCAGCCTATGGATGCCACAGTAAAATGTTGCACAGGAGCTGTCCAAAACGGCAGCTCCTTTCAAAATGGCAGCACCACAACATATTCTCAGGCTACTTCTGTCACAGGAGCTGTCTGCTATAGTAAAAGAAAAATATTATTTAATCCCAGCACTGGGATTCTTCCTGCCTTGGGTTATTTATGTTTCCAAATGAAAGACATACATAGCCTTATTTTTAGATATGCCTTAGGCAGCACAATAAGTGGGTACCTGCTTACCGTCCATGTTGTTAGAATCTAATTTCCTACCAACAGCATCGAGTTATTACTTACTAATTTCTATGTTCCATCTGGGCTGCTCTTAACTCCAATTGGTCAGCAAACATGAGGTGTTTTTATGGCTTACCTATCCCAATGTGAATCTCCTTCCTGTACATTCTTCTTCAATCGTGGCTTATTCGTTTTTTTTTTTTTTTTTCTCTTGGCATCAAGTCCAGAAAACCTCCACCTCCCCTATCTATCTCCTCCCCAGCTATTGGGTGCTGTCAAGTTTATTCATCAATCTTAATTAACTTGGGGGAAGAGTCCCAGAGGCTATGTGAAAATTCCAGATCCTGGAGACCAGCACTTAGGATTTGCTAGGGACCAGCCCTGGTAGGGAATCTTCTTTCTTGTTGGTTCTTACTGAGGCACTGGAGGAGTCAGAACATCTCTGGAGGGCAAGGCTTGGTCTTGTGAGATATGGCGATAGATATTTAGAGTTTCTGTATTAAAAAGTTTACTTATCTATGTCTAAGTTAGTATGCTACTGTAGCTGACCTGTCTTCTGTGTTCTTCTGAGGCTGGAAACTTAGCACCTCTTCCTAAAACAGCAAAGGATAAAATAAATAGCCTTTGACCTATTTCAGCAGGAACTGCTGGGCTCTAATTTCAGCCAGCCCTAATTTCAGTTGGAAGTCACAGAAAGATGCAGGAAGAAAAAGGGGACACTTTGGAAAGTCATTACTGTGTTTCTTTTATTAAGTTTTGAAAAGTTTCCTATGAAACCTATCTAAGGGGGAAAGCAGAAGGATCCTAAGTAGGGAAAGGGAGAAATTCTTCTAAATGGGAAAGGGAAAAATTTATTCTCTAAAAGTGGAAAGGCAAAATATTCTCCTAAGAGAAAAAGTTTCCTACTCTATCTATCTCCTCTCATCTTTTTGTCCTCAGTACTTATATGTCTTTCAGAATACATGATCACATGGTAAAAAAGTTTGTTACAAGTTCACACAAAAAGTCAAACCATGAATTGAAATAGAAGTTTACAACAGAGAATGCATATCCTTTACAAGTAATCTGGCTAAATATCCATCATCTGTCACAACTCCACATGTTCACTGAAGGTTTAAAACCATAACTAAGTTATTAGTGAAGTTTCATAAGGATAAACCCAGTCAATATTTTATCTTCTGTCCAAGCACCTATAATAAATCATTAGTTCCCTTTTTATGACCTTTGGTTAATTGTTTTACAAGCTCTTGTAATGTGCTCTGAGTAGGAGAAAGTCTGTTTACAATCTAAGAGCAATTAACTGGTGACAATTGGGAGACTGGCAGAGTTCTCACTTCAGTTTTGACTATCAGAAAAGGACCTAATAGCAGTCCCACTATAAAAGAACTTAATAATCACTGATATAACTTTAGGAATTCTTATAAGATCATCAAGTCTTAAGAAGTCATCTATATGTCTATATA
This sequence comes from Rattus norvegicus, assembly GCF_021556685.1. Lineage (NCBI taxonomy): Eukaryota > Metazoa > Chordata > Mammalia > Rodentia > Muridae > Rattus > Rattus norvegicus. The sequence goes on from NC_141543.1 coordinate 64,329,774, forward strand.
GCATCACTACAAGATAGTACATTTTGTAGATCTCCAGAGATCTGCTCCAAAGTGATGAGTTATTATTTAATGATTGGTGTATATGTTTACCAATATATATATATATACAGGAACTGCATATTAATAGCAGGAATCTTTTCTAAAGTGAATTTCCTTACAGCCTTGTTTAGTAAGGGTGAACCTATCACAGGTTATATAACAATCTGAAGTAGGCCATCTCAGGGAGATCACCTGCTAGTTATTAGCTTGTCCCGTTATAGCTCCTGACAAGGATTAACAAATAATAAAAGACAAAACCTCAGCACTTTCCCCTTTTAGTGCAATAGAAGGCTTTTTTTCCTCTCAGATATAAATTGAAAACAACTATATCGATTATGCAAATACAAGGTATGATATATACTCATAACATCCAGTCCATTATATTTGGCAATTTAGATAATGTATTCTATAGTCTATGCTAACTTAATGAGTTTAGAGTTCTGTATCTTAATCAAGTTTGTGTTTAGCTTATATTACCACCTGAGAAGCATCCTTTCTAATAGAATGTCTTCTTTAATGCTAAACAACTTAGATTCAATTCTGAGATTATAACTATTCTACAACCCACTCAAAGATTTGAGAAGGAATTCAATAGTACCCAAATATTCAGGAAGCAAAGTAAAAAGACACAATTTCCAAATTGTATAAAATTGGCAGAGAATGCTGAAAGCCTGGGTAGTCTCCAATATTCCATATAAAGTTGGAGCCTCTGTCTTCAGCCTTCTGTCCCAGAACCTCTGGCAGATCTTAAGTGAAGTAAGAATGATGAAGAACTAGCTTACCCTATCTTGGCAGCGCTTAACAGTCAAATATCTTGTATCCATATGAATTTTTGGGCAGCATTCTTGTCTGTAGATGAAATTAGAGCATGCCATGCCCAGTGCCTTGCTTGTCACAATTGAAGCAACTCCACATGGAGGTATTGATGCTCATCTCCTTCTTTGAGGTGGAATGGGAGTATTGTCAGAAGCAGACATCTTGTGATCAAAGACATATTAATAATGAAATGATTTTGGATGCCCTGTTCTGTGCATTTCTGCTGTTTTTGAAAACTATCTAACTATATATAGAATAACTGAATTGTCAAACATTGAATACTTTTAGCTATTCACTATTTGAATAACTTTGAAAACACTTTATTGTAATTAACTAGAATCTAATATGATCACAAGTTTACTATTGGACTATTAACTTTCATTGCTTAATCATTTTAAACAGTTTGCAATAGCAGCTATTGAAAGGATTGCATCTAAGCCTTGTATTCTTAGATGAGTTGCAAAGGCACAATACCTTTCTAAGAGCAACAGTTAATTTTAAATTTTGTATTAACATACAAAAATTTATATCAAAAAACCTTAAACCTGTACCAATGTAAGAAAATATAAATATAATTTTGCATCATATATAGATTTCTATCAATGTAATATTATAGCTATAAAATGCTTTAAGAATAAAATTAATAATCCATCCTCATTTATCTAATTTTTATAATATTATTATATCCTCCTTTTTCCTTTCAACCCTCTTCACTTTACCTAAGAAAGAGAGATAAAGAATAAAGGAATGATAGAAATCCTGAGTCTAAGCTCTCTTTTAGTTTTCTCCCTGCCTTAAACTATATTTGCCAAATTATCCCTTAAAATGACAACATATGTACAATTCATAAATTATCCAAAAGCAGACAGCCCAATTTAACAGATTAGGATGACAAATTTCTATGGCTGCTTCCTACTGGATTGGGATGAAAAATTCACTCTTTTAGGGGTGGGGAGGGGCAAGAAAATTAGAAAAACCTGATTAAACTTAAGAAAACTAGTTGTAATATTTGTTGTCCAGTCTCTGTATGCTGAGAAAGTTCCATTCTATTTTTTTTATAAATATATTCCTATTAAATTATTTACTTGTTTACAATCCAAATATCATCTCCTTTTCCAGTCCCCCTACAGAGTTCTTCATTCCATTTCCCCTCCTTTTTGCCTCTCAGAGAGTGCTCTGCCTAATCCATTCACTCCTACCTTACCAACCAGCATTTTCCTTTTCTCGGGACATGAAGTCTCTACAGGATTAGGCACATTCTCTCCCACTGAGGCCAGACAAGGCTGTCCTCTGCTACATATGTGCCTGGGGCCACAGACCAGCCCATGTTCGTGACTTAGGCTCTGGGAGTTCTGAGGGGTCCAGGTTAGTCAATACTAGTGTTCTTCTTATGGGGGTCACCATCTCCTTTAGTTCCTTCAATCTTCCCCTCTAAGTCTTCTATAGGGGTCCCCAACCTCAGTCCAATAGGTTTCAGTAATTATTTGCATCTTCTCTACTGATAGAGCATCTCAGAGGAGAGACATGCTAGGCTCCTGTCTGGAAGCACAACATAGCATCAGAAATACTGTCAGGCTTTGGTCCCTGTTCATGGATAGATCTCAAGTTGAGCCATTACTGGATGGCCTTTCCTTCAGTCTCTGTTCAATAATTCTCCCCCCCCCCCCGTTTCTTTTAGAAAGGAACAATTCTGGGACACAAATTTCGAAGGTATATGTGTGGAGGCCCCACCTATCAGCTGGAGGTGGTTTATTTAGGTCCCATCTCCCTACTGTTGGTCATTTTTGGCTAAGGTTACCCACAATGAGTCCTGGGAGTCTTTCAAATCCCAGGTCTCAGGGATATTCTAGAAAATTTCCCCACTGCCTACCTCCAGAAGCTGCATGTTTCAGTTCATTCTCTTGGCCTTCTGAGCTCCTCTCTTTTCTCTCCCATACATGAATCTGCCCCACTTTCCCTTCCCTCTCCCTCAGATATCGCTCCCTCCCTCTGCCTCCTGTGATTAGTTTGTCTCTATTTCTAACTGGGATTGAAGTATTGTCATTTAGGCTTTTCTTCTGGTTAAAGTTCATAGGTCTGTGAGCTGTGCCATGATAATATCCGCTTATCATTGAGTACATACCAAGCATGTCATTTTGTGTCTTGGTTACCACCCTGAGGATTTTCTAGTTCCATCCATTTGTCTGCAATGAACCACATTTTGGTTTATCCATTCTTCAGTTGAGGGATATCTGGGTTCTTTCCACATTCTGGGTATTACAAATAAGGATGCTATGAACATAGTGGAGTGAGTCTCCTTGTTGTATGGTGGAGCGTATTTTGAGAATATGTCAAGGAATGGTATATCTGGGTCTTCAGGTAGGACTATTTCCAATTTTCTGAGGAACTGCCAAATTTATTTCCAGAGTAATTGTACCATTTTGCAATCCTGCCAGCAATGGAGGAGTGTTCCTCTTCTTCCACACCTTTGTTAGGATGTGCTATCTCTTGAGTTTTTAATATTAGTCATTCTGACTGGTGTAAAGAGGAATCTCAGTCTTTTGATTCACATTTCCCTGATGACTAAGGATGTTGAACGTTTCTGTAAGTGCTTCTTAGCCATTCAAGATTCCTCTGTTAAAAAATTCTCTGTTTAGCTCTGTTTCCCATTTTAATTGGATTATTTATTTATTTATTTTGCTGTCTTACTGATTGTCTTAACACTAATTTTGGATACTAACTGTCTGTCAGATGTGAGATTAGTGAAAATCTTTTCCCAATTTGTAGGTTGCTGTTTTGTCCTGTGGACAGATTTGCCTTATCAAAGATTTTCTGTTTCCTGATGCCTTTTGTCAATTGTTGATTTTAAGAATCAGGGTCATTTGTGTTCTGTTCAGGAAAATTTCCCTTGTGCCAATATATTTGAGATTATTTCCCATTTTCTCTTCTATTAGACTCAGTGTATCTGCGTTTATGTTGTGGCTCTTGGTTGACTTGGAGAGGAGCTTTGTACAAGGTGATAAATATAACTCAATTTGTATTTTTCAACAAGCAGACTGCCAGTGAGACCAGCATTATTTGTTGAAGATGCTTTCTTTTTCCATATTATGCTTTTTGCTTTAGGTTAATTCAAGAATCCCAGAATTATGCACTCCAGTTTAGTACAATTTTTTTTCTAGTCCCAAACCTGCATGTCCCAGGGAGAAATAACATGTCTCATCTAGGAAATAAATTGTCCCTGCCTCCTACTCTTAAAGTGACACCTTGCATTTTCCACTCAGGAATCTCAAAATTATTTTTATTAATGAACTTTTGCCAAAAGTTAAGGCAAAAATTATTAGTAAGCAATATTTTAAAAATGGAGCAGAGATAGAAGACCAGCCAGAGACTGCCCCACCTTGATACAACCCATCCACAGACACAAAACTCTTGACTCTATTGCTGATGCCAAGATGTGTTTGAACAGTCAACTAGCATGGCTGTCCTCTGAGAAGTTCTGCTAGCACCTGTATGAGACAGATGTAGATACTTACAGCCAACATTTGGACTGAGCTAGAGACCCCAATGGAAGAGTTAGGGGAATAAATGAAGCAGCTAAAGGAATTTGCATCCCATAGGAAGAACAACAGTATCAACTAACCCAGATCCCTCAGTGCTCTCAGGGACCAAGCTACCAACCAAAGAGCATATATGGGCTGGTTCATGTCCACTGCTACGTATGTAGCAGAGGACTACCTTGTCTGGCCTCAGTGGGAGGGGATATGCTTTGTCTTGTGGAGGCTTGTTGCCCCAGAGAAGGGGATTCCAGAAGGGTGAGGTGGGAGTGGGTGGTTGGGTAGGGGAGTACCCTCTTAGAGGCCAAGGGGAGGAGAGAAGGAGTGGGGTCTCATAGAAGAAGGGACAGGGAATGGAGACAACATTTGAAATGTAAATTAATAAAATAATTAATAAAAATACCAGTGTGGAATTTCTTCCCACCTTTAATCATTTATGTTCCCTTCTATTTATTGTAGAGGATTATTCTCTGGCCATCATCGTGTCACATGCCAGCGAAACATCCCCAAATTCATTCCTTCAGAGCCCACAATTAAAGAACCCAGTTGCTTAAGGTAGTACCATTACATTTTCGTTAATTTTTTAATTCTTATTTTGATTAGGCCTGTATTCTGTGTAGACTGTCTCCTTTTCCCAGTTGTTCCCAGCAACAATGGCTTAAAGTCTCCAAAGCTTAGAAGCATTTGAGAAAACTTCAGTTGGATCTCTAGCTGGCCACCCAGCATGCCTACATCTGCTTATGAGTACAGATATTTTTTTTTCTTTTAAACCTAGGACTCCTGAATTTTGCCTGCCAATTTAGCACAAACTTTGTCCTAGTCTTGAACCTGCCTGGGTTGGAATAAAACCATATGGCTCAGCTAAGAAACCAAATCTCCCCTCCTCATAACTTAAAAGGACAGCATATGGTTTCTATTTTGGAATTTTAAATTAATTTTTATTTATCTTTTTTATTAATCATTCAATTCATTTACATCTCAAATGATATCTTACTTCCAGGTTACCCCTCCACAAACCTCCCATCCCACATGTGCCCTCTCCCCCTCCCCTTTGCCTCTATGAGGGTGATCCCCCACCCACCCATCATCTTCTGTCCAACCACTCCAGCATCATCTTCCTTCACTGGAGTATCAAATCTCCACAGGACCAAGTACCTGCCCTCCCACTGAAAACTCCAGATCTCAGAGGCCAGCACTTAGCATTATAATAACTAGTAAAAGACAAAACCTTAGAGGTGGTGCCTCAGGCAAAGCCAGTTGTAGCTGGGAAGGGATCCTGTGGGCTTAAGGTGGGGAAATGATGTGAGAAGAAAATAACCAATCCCTGAGCAGTAAAAACCACCCATCCCTGAGATTCCCATAAAACTCACCAGTTTCTGGGCAGGAAACTCACCAGTCCCTGAACAGGAAACCCAACAAGTATCTAAGCTCTCCAATCTCAGGACTTGAAATGCCACCAATCCTCAGTCTGAAAATCTCTGCCCCCTAAGAAATTCTACATAAAAAACTACATTTTGTCCAATTCCCTACTGTCCACTGCCAGGAACAGAGAGCAGACATCCCTGGATTCTTGGATTTTGACCTTCAATAAATCTTTATGAGATTTACTTCCTGAAGTGACTCCCTCTTCAGAAGAAGCTAAGTAAAGAATCAAAGAAGAAAAGCAGAGAAGCAGGAGCAGGGCTGAGGCTCCTAAGCTTCTCAGCTCTGATGGAGATACCCTCCCCTGGGAACTGCAATGCCTCTGCTGAGGATGCATCCTCAGAGTTGTGTGGTTCCTGAGCTCTCATGTCTCAGGATGCCCTTACACTGGGACAGTGTCATATCTCACTACTGTAAGGTTGCTGAGCTCCCTTGTCTTAGGATACCCTTCCCCTAGGACACTGTTCTACTTAAGAGCTGTATGGTTCTTGACTTCAGTGTCTCAGCATCCCCTTCTATCTAAGCAAAAACGCTCACACCTATGTCATATGAAGTATTACATGTAAAGATCACAAAGCAGAGATCACCCTTGAAGGTTGATGATTCTGACCAAACGTACTTCACATCTCCAGTTGTTGAGTTTACAATTCTTGTACTGAGTATAGGTTGAGAGTCTCCTATGAAAATGGTTTTAGAACATACCAGGAGTTCTTTGAAAACAGTGGCTCTGGTTTTGAAGCAGATATTCAGCTTTATAAATAGACACTAGTAATGTGTTAATGTGAGGAACAAGCTCCTTTGGATAGGAAATCTGTTCAAAGTTCACTAATGTTAAAAAATAAAGACAAACTAACAGAAGGATTACTAATTCTGGCATGGCCTCTACCATAAAAAGCTGTTATTAGGTTGATATGGTAAATAATTACCCAGGGAATAATTGTAAGAAACCTTACCATTACTAAAATTATTATCAATGTAAATAAAACAAAATATTTGTATTGTATGTAAATGACAAAGAAAGTTATTATATTATTGGCCTTTCTTCCCAGGATGAGAAGGTGTCCCAGGACTTGGAAGCCCAGTAGTCACACACCCTTGAAATGGGACAGTGTTCCAAGAGAAGAGCATCCCTGAGACACAGGAGTCCAGGTAACCACATAGTTCTAAGATGATGCTTCCTAGTAGAGGCATTACAGCTCCCCAGGGAAAGTATCCCCAGCTGAGCTGAGGAGTTCTGGAGCCTCAACCCAGATCCTTCTCTTTGCTTCTACCTTCTTCTATTCATTGCTTTTTGGCTTCTTGTCTTCTTTCAATGAGAGAATCTCATTAGGTAGCAAATCTTAGAAAGGGATTTATTGGAGGGTCCAGTGTTTGAATGGATAAATCCAAAAGTAGCTGCCTGTGCCCCAGGAGAGAGCAGAAAGCAGGAGGTTTAACAAAGCACCATGTTTATATAGGGGTTCTTGGATTGGGGCATTCTAGGGTAGAGAATTCTAGGGTGAGGATTTGGGATTTCAAGTCCTGAGCTTGGGGGAGCTCAGGGACTGGTGGATTTTTATGGGAAGTTCAGGGATATGTGAGTTTTCTTTTTCAGTTATTGGTGGCTTTTGTTTAGATTTTTCATCTAAATTAGCATAATCTGGGGGATAACCCTTTAAAGGGATTGTATATAACCATTGAGATACTTACAGAGGTTCGAAACATGACTGTTAGGGAGGTCTGGGATAAGAACCTGACTGCTGGAGCTCCTCAGGCCAAAGCCTGGCAAATTTCTTCCATTGAGGGTTCAAAAAATTTACAAAGTATACACAGTTTCAAAGAGAGTCCACAGCAGGGAAAGCCTTTCCTATGCCTTTAGTAACTTGAATATCCAATGATACCTGAAAACTGACCGCCATATTATAAAACTGGAAATGCAAGATCTGATAATTTATCTAGAATGACTGAAGGTGCATTAAGGTCAATACTTCAGATTCTGGTCATTTTTATTCATTACAATCACTGGATACAACATCTTGTGCAGTCAACACATTCCTGCATGTCCCCTTCTAGCCATCTCTGTACCCAAGGGGTTCTGCAACACAGAGCAGTCCAGTTCTTGTGTAACCCATTTGTGATGACTATTCTCAGTTACCATTTTATGATATATATGGAATGAACTACAATGCAGAAATAGTGGACACATGTGTGACATCAATCTTAAGGCTAGAAGGTGCAAGGCTTTTGATTCAAATCTAGAGGTGGGATGGCATATATTCTTAATCTGGAGCCACACACACAACTTTAATGCAGATCTTGAAGCACACCTTTAATCTGGGTCCTATCTTCTAATGGAGGCCTATATAAGGACAATGTAAGAAGGAATGGTTTGGTTCTTCTTTGTCTGCTTGGCTTACTTGCTAGAACATCCATTAGAGTCTACTTCCTCAAGATTACAGCTAATACAGAATACCAGCTCAAATGCCTGGCCCTGTGGGGCTGGGCAACTAGTAGATTCTTGGACTTTCCATTCACAACTGGCCATTGTTGGGTTATTTGGATTGCACCTTCCAAGTCATTTCAATATTACACACACACACACACACACACACACACACACACACACACACACACACACTGTGAGTTCTGTGACACAAGAGAACCCTGACTTCTATACCACTAAAGATATGGTATTTACCCACAACTTAACTGTTTTTATGCAGTTCATTGATTCCATGCACAGAGAGAAAGAATGATTTATTCTCACTCTTCTACATGTTGATTTCCAAACTATGTAGCCCTATTTGTTGAAGAGATTGTCTTTTTTTCTGTACTATGAAGCACAAATCTGGCCTGGATTTTTATTGTTATTGATTATATGATTTCTTACATGTTAAAATAGGTTTTACTTGTTTAGAAGAAAATAATATAATATATATGCTAATATCCTTTATCACTGATGATTCTGATGCAATAGGCCACTAAGATTTCAGCTTCTATGATAACTGGTATGGCCTTTACACCTATAATAATATTCCAGGAAGAACATTATGTGGAAAAAGATACAATGTAAAAGCTGTGTGAATCATTGTCTACTTTTAGGAATAGGTATGCACAAATAGAAGTATCTTCTCTCTTTGGTGGAGGAAGACATTCTGCAGGCTACAGAAAGAGAAATCTGAACACCAGTCCACCCAAAAAAGCACGCACCTACATTGTGTTCTGCCTGCAAGATGTGGTAGAGCAATGGCAGCACAGAACCTGTGGGAATGGCCAGTCAGTGTTTGACTTAACCTGAGGCCTTCTTCAGAAGAGGGGGTCCCAGAAGATGACCTTGTCTGAGAACAAAGGGAGGGTGGGTCTTTGGTCCCGCGGAGGTTTGATGCTCTAGCATAGAAGGATGCTGGAGCAGTTGGGGTGTGTGTGTGGGGGCCCTCATACAGGCAAAGGGAAATGGGGGCTGAAGTGGGATGGGGGTTGGTGGAGGCATAACTGGGAAGTGAGATATCATTTGAGATGTAAATGAATGGAATGATTAATAAAAGAAAATTTTAGAAATTGGAAAAAGAGATGGCAGCAATTTTCATAGAGTTTTTGTGAGAAGTTGACAGCTTTGGTGGGGAGTAATATGAATATGAATCTATTTTACCAATTCTTTTAAAGTAATTTTAACTATTGCAAAAACAAGAATAAAGTCATATCTGATGAAAAACCCAGCATCAGTATGTTATAATTGTCAATCAGTACAATCAAGAAGTATACACTACAGATTGCCACTGAGAAATGCAATACTGAGTCATTCAACAGCCAGTAGCTGAACACTGTGGATTCTTCTATAGATTTCTATTCAAGACAAATTAATTTTTTGACTTATAAATCTTTATCTGTATTTTAAAATAAAGCTATATATTTTCTCTAGTATGATGTACTCTGATGGCTGTTGTATCTGTGTGTATGTAACTATACATACATTTTTTTACTAACTGAAATTGATCTTATTAGAATTTAAAAAAATAAACAGAAACAAAAGTTTTGTCTCTGTTCTAACTGATAAATATCACAGAAAGATGATTTGTTTAGTGCTCTGTGATATTAAAAAAGGGGGAATCCCAGAAACCAGAGACAGAATAGAGGAGAGATCTAGAATAGAACCAAGCATGACTAGAAATTATCAATGAAATGACTCCAATGACATTCTGCTATAATCATAGTTTGGCGTCTTGTCCAGGTATTATCAGAAATGATTCTTCTGGCAGTAGATGGGAGTAGATGTAGAGACCCACAGCCAAGCATTATAGAGAAAACATTTTAATTTTGAGATCTCCACTGAGTCCCTCCCCTCAGTGAGGGGCAAACCCCATGGGAGACAAGGAGGGAAGATTGTAGGTGTCAAAGGGATGAAAGGATACCAGGAGAATGAGGTCCCACCAAATCAGTGAAACAATGGCTCAAAGAGATGCAAAATCCTGAATAGAAAAACATGGGATCTGTTGGGCTCTATACCCGGTCCTCTCCCTATATGTTAGGGCTGTTAGATTAGTTTTTTGTGGGACTCAGAACATTAAGAACAGCTTTATCTTTGACTCTTTAGGTTGCTCTATAGAATCTTTTCCTCCTGTTGTGTTGTTCTGCCCATCTTTGATATGAGATATCTCACCTTGTCCTATTGTACCTTGTTCTGTCCTCTCTTGGAGGCCTGCACTTTTCAGCAGAGGAAGAGGAAAAGGCATGGATTTGGAGGAGAGGGGATGTGAGAAGAGCTACAAGTGGAAGGAGGAGAAACTGTGGATGGTATGTATTCTATGAAAGAAGAATCTATTTTCTATAATAATAAAGTGGTTGTAATGAATGGAATCTAAAAATATTAGTTCTGATTAATAATTTTCTAGAATCACATATGCAAGGGAGAGGATGACATGACTAAACCACTATGGGCCCCAACTCTAAAATAACTACTTCGGAAAACTACCTTTTGCAAATGGGAATATTATATAGATTATTTTTGTATGTTAGTCCCCTAGTAGGGATATCTTAGGTGATATTAATATCAATATTTTCATAAAATAAATTTAAGTAAAAATCTCTGTGTTGTCATTATAAAGAGATTTTCTTCTTGTAAAGGACTCTTATCAGTGCCTCTTTCATATCTCTATTCCTCAGGCTGTAGATGAAGGGATTCAGCATGGGAGTCACCACTGTGTACATCATGGCCATGACAATCTCCTTCACAGTAGAGTTATTAGCTGATGGACATAAGTATAAACCTATAATTGTCCCATAGAATAGTGACACCACAGATAGGTGGGAGCCACAGGTGGAGAATATCTTGTGAATAACTCTAGTAGGTGAAACCTTTAGAATGGAGAAGACAATTTGTATATAGGACACAACAATGAGTAAGAATGGGATGACAATGACAAGCCCTCCCAAGATAAATATCATTAGTTCATTAATATAAATGTCAGAGCAGGCCAACTTGAGCAGGGCAGATATGTCACAGAAAAAAATTATGGATTATATTGTCCTCACAGAATGACAATTTAGCTAAGAGTAAAGTGTGTAATAGGGAATACAACATGGTAAACACCCAGGACAGCAGCACCAAACACACACAGAGCTTGGGGCTCATGATGCTGTTGTAATGCAGAGGGAAGCAGATGGCCACATAGCGGTCATAGGCCATGACCACAAGAAGAAAGCTCTCCATATCTCCAAAAACCATTAAAAAGTACATTTGTGTCAGACAGCCATCATAGGAGATGGATGTGTCCTGGCTTTGCATGTTCTGCAGCAACTTGGGCATCGTGACAGAGGAAAAGCAGAGGTCAGTGAAGGACAAGTTGCTGAGAAACAAGTACATGGGTGTATGGAGATGGGAGTCCAATATAATGAGGATGATGATGATGAGGTTCCCCAGGATGGTAGTGAGGTACATGGCCAAGAACAGGGTGTAGAACAGGTGCTGGTGCTCTGGGAGGATAGGCAGGCCCAGAAGTAGGAACTGGGAGATGACTGTTCGGTTTTTCATTGACATTCTTCTTCTCCAGTATCCCAATGAGAAAATATCCCTTAAAATTCAAAATAAATAAAACATATATTTAGGTTATATATTCCACATCAACTAATCTGACAATTGTCGTAGTAATTATAATCTGAAGCTCCAAGTAGCAGTAATCATTAGAAACATTATTTGTTTTTCTCAACTTATTTTTAACTGGTTTCTATCTCCCATCCTTTTATAGACAGTTCTCTGATATTTCTCCCAAGAAACAAAAGTGACTAACGTTTTTCTGTCCTACTTCCTGCTCATCCTGAGTAACTAGTTTTTTCATTTGTAATTTGTCCTATGTTATTTTGTATGTTGATGTTCTTGAAGAATATGTATGACCTGTATCATCATATTTTTATATACATTTCAAGGCAAACTTTCATAGTCCAAAGCACTAGATTACCATTTCAAACTCAGACATACATGTCACTGTAACATATAGACTTCTGCTCCACTCTTAACTATGTTCCATCCACTGCATGCATGACAATCATTAGAAGCTCAAAACCCCAAGTGAATTTCATATCTTCACTTTATTGTTACGAAACCATTCCTCCATCACCTACATCTCCACTCTGCCACAGTATAATTTAAAAAAAATGAGTTTTGAGTTAAAGCTATGTGAATTTTTATCCATTCATTTTTTTTGTTCTTACATGGAACTGCTGTCATGAATTATTCAGAGTCTTTTCTCCATTTTTCTCTGATTTCATCCATTCCTTTCTGTGAGATTCTATAAATATATGAGGACCACATCTTTTCTTACTGGAATACAGAAGCAGACTTGGCTCATGACCATGTTTTCATGTCTCCAGGTCCATCTCCTCTCTTTCCATATGTTTCATTTGCATTATGGTATTCTAACAGAAGAAGTTATATACATCTTTTATGATTCATTTTTCATATTACCACTGTTGCTCCTAGGGTAAGAACAAACCTCCTAACCAGGACACAAATGATGTTTCCTTATCTCAGAGATACCAGTGTTATGTCGCCATATGTTCTCACATGGATTTCTCTTATCATTAGTACTTGGGTGAATCTCTTCCCCTTCTATACTTTAGAGTTGCTCTTCCTCTTGCCTATCACTTACTCTCCTGTTTCTCCTTCATCCGGCCATTCTCATATGCTAGATATGTTGCATATTATATACTCACTTAAATTTAATCTGTCTCCTTATACTAAGTGAGACATTCAGCTAGGTTCCCTAGCATCTTAAACATATCTCATGGACATAATTTTTCATCAACCAAGTAATCTATCTTACCATCAATTGTAAACTATATGCTCAAAAGGTCACATATACATTCATTCTGTTTGCTTATTTACAAACATTCTGTATCTCTAACCAGGGTCAGCACTAGTTAGGATGTAGTGTATCCTAGTCACATGTACACTTCCTGCCTCTCCCACACAGTGATTATGAACAATACTGAAAAATGAATCAGTTACATGTCTCAAGACTGACAATACAGAAGAAATATCAAGAGATCTTAGCAACTGCCCTAGAAAATGCTACAGCTAAGTATGACTGGTTGCACCCTCACAGACTTACAAAGTTTAATTCAGGTGAATTCAGAGTTTGCACACTTACACATTGTGCATTAGAAATTAACACAAAGGAGGGTATATCATATAGAAAAAATCATGTAGCATTTAAAAAGCTGTTCTTGGGGCGGCAAGGGGGGGAGGATGGGGAGGGGAACACACATAAAGAAGGGGAGAGGGAGGGGGATGTTTGCCCAGAAACCGGGAAAGGGAATAACACTCGAAATGTATATAAGAAATACTCAAATAAAAAAAAAAGCTGTTCTTCTTATGTATCCAAAACTTTATGATGGACATGTTTCTGCTTCTCCTGTAAATTAATAGAAACTTTGTGTTATTCATACATGTGTGCAAACATGAGATTCCAGAGAAATCAACATCAATTTTACCACTTATGAGTGAAAGAATTTCATGTCTTTTTCACATGGTAATGCCATAGTTCTCAAAATCACAAGGGACATGCCTCTAAAATTTAGTGCAACTGAAAATGTCTGTGGGTTCTGTAGATTCAAAGAGTTTGATTGAATAGTTGTCATTGTACATTTGCATAAACACCTAGATTATATCAATGTCACTGTCTTAGGCAAAATCATATACAATAATACTAGTAATATGAAGATTTGTGATCTTATACAAATAAAATGAATCAGCATCTGTGGCAGACATTGTACAGACCTTGTGAAAACCCCATAGGTAAATATATAGTAAACTACAATAATAAACTATATTTCTTAGGGATATTCTTGTGTGGAAATGGTATAGTATTGAGAGAAAAAGGGATATAGTGAGTAATTGTAATAGAAATATCAATATGAAAATGGTTACATGGTGACCATGAAACAAATATTTACACATTGTGGTGAAGTCTTGGAGACAAAGAAGGATGTTATCATACCTGTAAAACTGTTCCACATCACACTGGAGATTCATATGCATCCACAGCAAGACACATGCTTATTTTCCTGATTGTAAAAAGCTCACCAAGTCTGAGTCATAGATTCTGGTTCAAGATCCTGCTCACCTTCATTTTATTTGATGCAGAGAATCTAGTAGCTTCTGTATTTATCACCTATCTATATCATCCCAACTCATATCCTCCTGTTGCTATCCCTGGCCCTTATAAGCCCTGCATCCCAGAGGAGTCCAGATCCTCTCTAACTCATAAATGATATAGTAATCACCCAGGACCTTTATAGAACCAATTTCCCTCAGGAATCTCTAGTGTAGACCAATTATAGTCACTGATCACTGCTTCCTACACTTATGAGAAGGCAAAATTTAAATGAGAACATCCAATTAAACAAAGAAATAAGAAGAAAAAGGAAAGCCAAATGAATAGAAAGGTGCATATTCATTGCACCTTCAGGTATTGAGCAGAGCTTCTGCTTGACTAGAGCACAAACTGTTAGGTGGAAAGTGAAGGGGTGTGGCTACAAAACCATTCCACATTTCAGGTATTATTCAGATTATTAATGACTTAAAGTGTCTCACAAAACAAAAAATTACACAAGTTTTTATATTTCTGGTTGTAAGCTCAGCCTTTGACTGTTGAGCTGTCTCTCAAGCACATCCAACAGAAGTATTTTGAGCAGATGAGGTTATACAAAACTACATGCCCTGGAAAGCTTCCAAGGACAGCATCTCAATTCTATATGACTGATTACTTGCAAAACTTCTTGGAGAAGATACACAGCCTTCTTGAAAAATTTATACATTATCATTCAACTTCCCATGTGTGCCAATATGTAAAAAGTGCTAGAATATGGCAAGCAGATGGCATGCTTTAGTTTTCTTTTCTAATTTTTTAATCTTTATTAACTTGAGTATTTCTTATTTACATTTCGATTCTTTCCAGATTCCGGGCCAACATCCCCCTAACCCCTCCCCTTTCCTTTCTATATGGGCTTACCCTCCCCATCCTCCCCCCATTACCACCCTGCCTCCAACAATAACGTTCACTAGGTGTTCAGTCTTGGCAGGACCAAGGGCCTCCCCTTCCACTGGTGCTCTTACTAAGCTATTCATTGCTATCTATGAGGTTGGAGCCCACGGTCAGTCTTTGGGTAGTGGCTTAGTCCCTGGAAGCTCTGGTCGGTTGGCATTGTTGTTCATATGGGGTCTCAAGCCCCTTCAAGCTCTTCTAGTCCTTTCTCTGATTCCTTCAACGGGGGTCCCGTTCTCAGTTCAATGGATTGCTGCTGGCATTCACTTATGTATTTGCTGTATTCTGGGTGTGTCTCTCAGGAGAGATCAACATCAGGTTCCTGTCGGCCTACACTTCTTTGCCTCATCCATCTTATCTAGTTTGGTGGCTGTATATGTACGGGCCACATGTGGGGCAGGCTCTGAATGGGTGTTCCTTCTGCTTCTGTTCTAAACATTGCCTCTCTATTCCCTGCCAAGGGTACTCTTGTTCCCCTTTTAAAGAAGGAGTGAAGCATTCGCATTTTTGTCATCCTTCTTAAGTTTCATGTGTTCTGTGCATCTAGGGTAATTCAAGCATTTGGGCTAATAGTCACTTATCAGTGAGTGCATACCTTGTGTGTTTTTCTGTGATTGGGTTACTTCACTCAGGATGATATTTTCCAGTTCCAACCATTTCCCTATGAATTTCATAAAGGCATTGTTTTTGATAGCTGAGTAATATTCCATTGCGTAGATGTACCACATTTTCTGTATCCATTCCTCTGTTGAAGGGCATCTGGGTTCTTTCCAGCTTCTGGCTATTATAAATAAGGCTGCTATGAACATAGTGGAGCATGTGTCTTTGTTATATGTTGGGGCATCTTTTGAGTATATGCCGAAGAGAGGTATAGCTGGATCCTCAGGTAGTTCAATGTCCAATTTTCTGAGGAACCTCCAGACTGATTTCCAGAATGGTTGTACCAGTCTGCAATCCCACCAACAATGGAGGAGTGTTCCTCTTTCTCCACATCCTCGCCAGCATCTGCTGTCACCTGAGTTTTTGATCTTAGCCATTCTCACTGGTGTGAGGTGAAATCTCAGGGTTGTTTTGATTTGCATTTCCCTTATGACTAAAGATGTTGAACATTTCTTTATGTGTTTCTCAGCCATTCGGCATTCCTCAACTTTGAATTTTTGTTTAGCTCTGAACCCCCCTTTTTTAAAAATAGGGTTATTTGTCTCCCTGTCTAACTTCTTGAGTTCTTGGTATATTTTGGATATAAGCCCTCTATCTGTTGTAGGATTGGTAAAGATCATTTCCCAATCTGTTGGTTGTCGTTTTGTCCTAACAACATTGTCCTTTGCCTGACAGAAGCTTTGCAATTTTATGAGATCCCATTTGTCAATTCTTGATCTTAGAGCATAGGCCATTGGTGTTTTGTTCAGGAAATTTTCTCCAGTGCCCATGATTCGAGATGCTTCCCCACTTTTTCCTCTATTAGTTTGAGTGTATCTGGTTTCAGGTGGAGGTCCTTGATCCACTTGGACTTAAGCTTTGTACAGGGTGATAAGCATGGGTCAATGTGCATTCTTCTACATACTGACCTTTGTCATTCTGTGTGCAAATAGTAAGTAGGATCTAAGGATGTATCCAGAAGTTTGGGCACAGTACTACCTCCTATATAACAAACACATTTTACTTTCTAATTGGTTTCAATTACTCCAAGAAGAATAATGCATCTACTTCCTATGTTTTGATTGACATGATAAGCAATTTGTTTGTATGTTGGGCTCAAGTTTCAATTCAATCATACTGAAGAACTTTAAAATTCACTTATATAAGTATAATTAAATAACTTTAGTATTTTCAGTATCATTCAAAATTTTTACATTGCCCTTTAGAACCCACTGTCCCTCAAAGAATTCCTGTGCCCATTCACACATACTCTTACTTCCAACTGTCCACAGGCAGTTCTACTCTACTCTATGTTCTTACAGATTTTTCTATTATTGCTATTTTATGTGATTATGAGCTCTTTATGGCTGGCTTCTGTCTTTACCCGTTTTCAAGGAATGTATGTATAGTTCTCTATACTAATAATTGTTTTTTGTTAACAAATAATATGACTTTGTGAAATATGCCGTGGCTGTTTACTTAATCATTAATGGATGGGTTTCCCAATTTCAGACAACAATAAGTACACTTATTCAGAGAAGTACACTTCTCTGAATGGCAATATACAATCATTTGTTTGAATCAATTATTGTCTGTATGCATATAGTCATATGGCAATTTTCCATTTAAAGGGGGTTTTCCTTTTTAATCTTAGCTTATTTTTTAAAAAGATATTTTTTACTTATATTAGCCAGTTAAGTAGTTGGATTCCTGGAGGCATCTTCATTTTTACTTAGTTTGTTAACCATCTGCTCAACACCTTTTAAACCCACCGTTCTGACCACCACTTCTGTTTTAACCCTGCCACAACTCAGTAATCCCTCATGCACATTCATAACACATGTATTCTTTTCTTCTATATCTCTCCCTTAATGTCTCCATTTTCCCTTCTCATAAGTAATTTTTAGTCTTATATCATCTATACACAATCACATATACCTACTAATATACGAAAATTATTAATGATGATGCAAGGATTGTTCTGTGAGTGGTTACAAGAATTTGCTGCTCTTGCAGAGGATTCAGAATCATTCCCTATAGAACCAACACCTTTTCTTGGCCTCCATGTGTAACAAGCATGTGTTGCTCTATTTATGAATGTATAAGCAAAAACCTTAGTACATAATAGTTCATTTTTTTTCAAATTCATTAAGGTGTTGAGAGTTTATGAGTGGTCCTTTCCTGTAATTTCTAGTAGATACTCTCATGCAGCAAGGCACTGGCTCTCTCATGTTTATAACTTTTGTCCCCTTTTCCTGCTACTACTCTAGCCTAGGATGTACTGGTTGTATTGAAGATGCAGCAACTTGTACTGCCCATGCTACAATTATATGTTCTCTTTATTTTAGCCTGTTTTGGATTCCTGTATATTCTTCATTTGTTGGGAAAAAAGGTCCTTTAATGAGGGTTTTAGAGCTGCACTTATCTCTCGGTATAAGAATAGTTGTTTAGGATATAATTAGAAATATGTTGATTTAGGGAAATGACAGTAGTAGGCTCTCTCATAGGCACTGTGACTAGATAGAATTGAATCTCAGGGATGAGTTCTTTCCTCTTGGTCCACGTCCAGTTGCATAGCTGTTGGTTACTCCCAAGATAAAAGTGCCACCATTATCACTTGAGGAAACTTTCCAATGCTGGACACTGTTTTGGTTTCTAAACTTTGATCAGGGTATAGATATTAATTGGCATTCACTCCTGGCATCTTTTATGACACTTTTCAATACTGAGGGCTGGTCCCCAAGGAAGGGTTTACGAATCAGTTCTAGCTCAATTCTTCCAAGTCCCATGTCTGAAATGTGTGGTATTTTATCTTCAATAGAATCTGATTTTTAATTTTGAGGGGAAAAACAAGGGTAAGCACAATAGCTTTTTGGGAAGCTCTTGGATGTGGGGAGCGGGTGTGGCGGCAGTCCCAAGATGGCGCCCAGGACTGCAGCTAAGTCTCATGACTAGCACCTGACTTCCTCACACACCTGAAACTAGCCACGTCCATTGTGAGAGCTGTGCAGGCGCACCAAGATGCAAGATCAGGCCATGTGACATGGACCTATGAACTGAGACTATGCAGTCTGGACAGAGGAGGCAGAGTTGAGGGAGGATATAAGGGAGTGTGCTCGGTGGCTGGAAATTAGAAAAAAAAGTAAAGAAAAGAAAAGAAAGATTCCTGTTTGCATGTTGTAAGATTCCTGAATAAACTGCTTTGAGAAGAACGTCATGGTGCCGCTCCTTTCTGTGGGACAGAGACAGAAGCGACACTTGGACACAGCAGAACAGCAATTTGAAGGGAAGTTTCTCATTTGGGCATTTAGATTCTTGTTAGGAACTTCAAGGTTTTTGAAATGAGAATTAACACACGCACACATTTTACACTATATAACTTTTTAAGTATGACTATGAAATAATCTATTTGCCAATAATCTTTTCAAACATCTTCAGTTTTATTTATCTCTGATTCTTCTTTCTCTGTTTTACCTTCCTTTTAAGTTAAAGCCATTCATCTTTCATCTTTTTTTCATCTTTCCCCTTCATATCCCACTGTTCCAGAAAATACCTGACATCAAATACTGGTGAATTTTCAGGTTCAAGGGAAACACTCATTCTCAATTGGTATGATTACAAACTGATGTAGCTACAATTAAATCTAGTATGGAAGGTTACTAAAATATAAAGATCTTTTCTAGAACCCAGCCATACACTCATTGACATGTACCTGAAGGAATCAATACTCTATTCTAGACATAATTATTGTCTTAGTTAGGGTTTCTATTGCTGTGAAGAGACACTGTGCCCATGGTAACTGTTATAAAGGAAAACATTTTATTGGTGTTGGCTTAAAGTTTCAGAGGTTTTATCCACTATTGCCATGTGGGGAGCATATTGGAATGCAGGAAGACATGGTGCAGGAGACAAAGCTGGGAGTTCTACATCTAGATCCTCAAGCAGCCAGAAGAGACTGTGAACTACTAGTCCTGTTTGAGCTTTTGAAACCTGAAAACTCAACTCTAGTGACACACTTCCCCCCAGAAGCTGATATCTACTCCAAGTAGGCAAACTTCCTAGTAGTGCCACTAGCTATGAGTCTATGAGGCCATTTCTTTCAAACCACCAGACCTGTTTACTAATGTTCATTTCATCTCTATTCACTGTAGCTGGAAAGGAAATCTGTGTAGATGTTCTTTGAATAATGAATGGACAAGAAAAATGAGGTGCACACATGCAATTCTATTCAGCTGTAAAAAAATAAAAAGGAAATCATGAAATTTTAGATCAATGGTTGGAAATGGAAAACATTGTACATGGTTGCAATTAGACACAGAAAGATAAATGCTTCATGTGCTTTCTTATTTGTGGATCTTAGCTGCAAATATTTAGATTTGAGTACATAATGTCAAGAACCAGCATACAGCAGGAATGCAAGGGTTGGAGGAGGAGTGTAAAAAGACTCACTGCTTATATTTCTCCCATTGTATTATTTTTGGTGACAGTTATGTAATTAGTTTCTCCAGCTTCTTACTGCAATGAAACTTTAATAGAGTTATTCATGATTTGGTGATACCCCAGCCATAAAATCATTATATTTCTAATTCATAACTGCATTTTTGCAATGTTATGAATATTACATAAACATTTGATATGCATGACATGTGATATTTGACACCCCCAAAATGGTTCATAATCCACAGTTTGAGAAGCACTGCTCTAATTGCTCAGGCTAAGACTCCCAGTAGTGCATTGTATAACAGTGGAGAAAGTAGACATCCTTGCCTTACTACTGATTTCAGTGGAAATGTTTGAATTTTTCTCCATTAAGCATAATATTACCCATATCTTGGCCATTTGTACCATATATTGTTAATATAAATTCCTTATCAAAAATTTTATAGCACAAAGGAATCTTGCACTTTGTTAACAAGCTTTTTTCCATATCTACTGGATTATGTGACCTCTGTCTCTAGACCCTATTTGTGTAGTATATACTGATTTGCATATATTGAACTGAAAGAATAAGTATGTGTCAGGAACCCCAAGACCAATTTCTCAGACAAGATCTCAAGACAAAGGGATTTATTCTTCCTACAGCGACAGAGGACAGGTATAAGAGAAAAAACCAGCAAACAGGACAAGATAGAGAAGAAGAAGAAGAAGAAGAAGAAGAAGAAGAAGAAGAAGAAGAAGAAGAAGAAGAAGAAGAAGAAGAAGAAGAAGAAAACAAAGAAGGGGGGAAGAAGGGAGAGGATTAAGTGGTATTTGTACTGGAGGTAAATGAGACAAGAGACTGCTGCTGGATAGAGAGGAGACAGACATGGCATGTAGTAAAGTGCAGTTTATGAAGGTACAAGGGGAAACCATGTAAAAGGATGAGGTGTTTAATTTTAATTGGTCATGCTAATTAGGTGAGTCAAAGGGAGCTTTTGATTGCTGGACTTCAATACTTTGATAGCTGGGCCTGCTAATGAGTCTCATGAGGAGGCATTAGTGAAATAAGGGAATAGACCTTGGGACTTTAAGACTTTAAGAATGTAATCAGCTTTTAGGAGGGCAGAAAGAACTGGGGATATGGTCAATGCCTGCTAGAGGCATGAGCATCATGATCAAGCTGGTCAATGTCTGTATTCTCTCATACTACCTTCCAATGAGTGTGGCAGTTTCCCTTTTCTCTCTTTCTCTTAGTTTGCTCCCCTTACATGCACAAATACTTCATCCCTGCACCCCAGATTCCACTGTTCCTCCATTTCTCTTCATGTGTCTGAGGGATATCAACCCAACACTATAAAAAGATGCAATAAGACGAGACACACAAACCTTCATATCAAGGCTGGACAAGGCAATCCAGTAAGAGGGAAAGGGTTCCAAGAGCAAGCAAAATAGAGAGAGACACCCCTACTCCTACTGTTAGGAGTCCCACAAACTAAACAACCCTTGCATGTAAGGGCCTATTGAACATCAATGAATACTCTGTAGCTTTCACTCTGTGATATGCTACGTGCCCTGCTTAGTTGATTGTGTGAGCCATGTTCTTCTGGTGTCTTTAACCTATCTTTTATAGTATTTTCTTTCACTCTTTTGTGTAGTTTGCTGAACTTGGTCTAATGTTTGACTGTGGATATCTGCATTGCTTACCATCAACTCCTGGAGGAAGTCACTTTGATGATGATTCTATGAGTATAGCATAATAACCTTAGTAATCATTTCATTTCCTTTACTTTTTTTGTTAGTCATGTTTGGCTTTATGTTATGTCTCTGAGCCATCCAGCTTTCAGCTCTTGGCTTTTAAAGCAGTTTTGGACACAAGCTTTCTCTTCTGGCTTGGGCCTCAAGTTAGACCAGATATTGTTTGGCCATTTATTTTCTTAGTTTCCTGGTAAGAATATATCTTTGCAATTGTATTCCACATAGAGATTGATTAGTCTGCAACGTTCCCACTCTGATCTCAGAATGATTTTCCCAATCAATAGTATTGGGTACCCTCATAGTATTGTTTTGTATGTACAGCATTTTCATTTTCATATAACCTTTTGTTTGTGGTTGTGCAAACTCAAGAATTGCGTGTTTGTGTGTACATGCATACATAGGTCAGGGGAACATCTGGGGTTCATTCATCAAGTGCTGTCCAACTTTCTTCATACTGAGATAGGGCCTCTCACTGGAGTGGAACCCATCAAGTAGTGTAGGTTGGCATAGTTGAGAACCCAGGATCCTCTTTTCTCTACCTGCCCAACATTGTCATTACAGATGTGTACCATAATATACATTTTTCATGTAGGTTCTATAGACTAAATTTAGAACTTCATGTTTGCATGATAACCATTTTACCAACTTATCTATCACTCCAGATACCCATCTTGACTTTTTCCTTATTCTTGGAATCAAGTTTAAGAGCTCAATGTTTGAAATAATGCTATATAGATTTTCTTTCATGTTCACTTTAAAATGTCTTTTGATTTGGTGCCCAAGGTCTGTTGGTAAGGAATGTAATCTACATAGTGAACTGTTAGCCTGACCATTAACTAGGGAGAGCACCTGAGGATCTTTGAACCTTGCCTGAAGAAGCCCTCATTGTTCCCTCAACCCTTGACTTCATCTGCATCACTATCTAGTAACTGTTGGAAGTATACACATTTGACCGTCAACTTCCTATAATAAATTCAACAACAGCAAAATCATCAAGTCTTGCTTTCAAGACTTATATTGACAGTTGAGCTTTTCAGACAAGAATACAGTCAAAATCTAAAACATACATGAACTAAAATTGCTCAGATATTCCATGCCTGAGTACATGTTCAATTGAACATAAAGCAGCACATAATGTAGAAACACACATACCCATGCTTCTTGTCACTTGAGTGGTAGTCTCATCTAAGTACTTTCAGGCAATTAGTAATTAAAGAATATCTTATAAATATACCCCATATAATTTATTATTTTTAATAGCAGTAATTTCCTTCTTAATTCTTGTTTTAAATTTTATTTAATCATTTTTTATTCACTCCAGATTTCATTCCCCTCCCAGTCTACCATCTAACTGTTCCCCATCTCATGCCTCCCCACTACTCCTGTCTTCCTGAGGATGTGCCCTGCACCCCCATTCCTCAGTCCACCAGACCTCTAAACTCCCTGGGGCCTCCAGTCTTTTGAGGGTTGGATGCATCTTCTCTGACTGAACCCAGACCTGGTAGTCCTCTGGTGCATATTTGTTGGGGTCCTCATTCCATCTGGTATATGCTGCCTGGTTGGTGGTCCAGTGTCTGAGAGACTTTGGGCATCCAGGTTAATTGAGATTGCTGATCCTCTTTCAGCATTGCCTTCCTCCTCAGCTTCTTCCAACTTTTCCCTAATTCAGCCATGTGTGTGTGTGGGGGGGTGGGGGCAAGCAACTTCTGTCCATTGGTTGGGTGCAAATATCTGCATCTGACTCTTTCAGCTGTTTTTTGGGTCTTTCAAAGGGCAGTCATGACAGGTTTCTTTTTGTGAGTGCTCCATAGCCTCAATAACAGTGTCAGGCCTTGGGGCCTCGCCTTTGAGGTGGATCTGACTTTGGGCCTGTCTCTGTACCTCCTTTTCCTCAGGCTCTTCTCCATTTCCATCCCTCCTGTTCTTTCAGAAAGGAATAATTATGGGTCAGAGTTTTGACTCTTTAGTAGCAACCCCATCTCTCACTTGATTTCTTTCTACTGGAGATGGGCTCTACAGGTTCTCTCTCCCCATTGTAGGGCATTTCATCTAAAGTCCCTGTGAATCTTGAGAGTCTCTTGCCTCCCAGATCTCTGGTACATTTTGGAGGGTCTCACCAACCTCCTACCTCCCGAGGTTGCCTGTTACCATTTTTTTTCTGCTGGCCCTCAGGGCTTCAGTCCTTTTCCTCCACCCAATACCATATCATGTTCACCTCTTTCCCCCTGTCTCTTTTCCCTCTGAGGTCCCTCCCTCCCCTCTTGTGCTTTCTTTGTTCTCCATCCAATGTGGTAATGAAACATCCTCACTTGGGCCCTTCAGTGTGTTGACTTTTTGAGTTCAGTGATTGTATCTTAGGTATTGTGTACGTTTTTGGTGCTAATATCCATTTATTAGTAAGTACACAGCATGCATATTTTTTTGAGTCTGAGTTACCTCACTCAGGATGATATTTTCTAGTTCCATGCATTTGTCCTCAAAACTCAGGATGTCCTCATTCTTAATAACTGAGTAGTATTTCATTCTGTAAACGAACCATTTTCTGTATCAACTCTTCTGTCATGGGACATCTGGATTGTTTTTATCTTCTGAATATCACAAACAAGGCCACTATGAACATAGTGGACAGGTGGGGCATCTTTGCTGGGTCTTTAAGTAGGTCTATTTCCAATTTTCTAAGAAACCTCCAAATTGATTTCGAGAGTGATTGTACCAGTTTGCAATCCTACCAGCAATGGAGGAGTGTTCCTCTTTGTCCACATCATCACCAGCATGTGCCTGAGGTTTTGATCTTAGCCATTCTGATTGGTGCAAGGTGGAATCTCAGAGTTGTTTTGATTTACATTTCTCTGATCACTAAGGACTTTGAACATATCCTCAGATGCTTTTCAGCCATTTGAGAATGGCTTTATATATATTTTGGATATTAGCCCTCTATTGGATGTGGAGTTAAGGAAGATTTTTTCCCAATCTGTAATTTGCCCCTTTGTCTTATTGACTATGTGCTCTGCCTTACAGAATCTTTCCAGTTTCATGAGGTTCCATTTATCAATTCTTGATCTTAGAGTGTGAGCCACTGAAGTCTGTTTAGGAGATTTCCCCTGAATTAAAATAATGCCATTACCCAAGAGGGTTAAAACAAGTATGACAGGCCCAGAAAGACAAGCATCAGCTGTTTGACCTTAAGTGTGTAACAAGAACAAAAAAATAACATTGAAGTTAAATTATTAGAAAGTATAACAGAAAATGCGTACATAAAGTAGAGGAAGATAGATAGTGAGAGAACACAAGGGAAATAGTATATTAAATAAGACCAATTAATCTCATATACATATAATTATATTGAAATTTATTATGTGGACTACTAATATACACTAATTAAATGGCATACATGTACTTTAAGTTTGTTTATAATTGAGTCAACTCCTTAACCATTGGGTAAGAGTGTAAATAGTGCTTTGCATGTATATGTGTGAATAAAAATGTAATCAATGTTTTGCATGTACATGTGTGAATAAGAGTGTAATTGAAGGGGAAAAGGCCAGACAGGAGCATGTTTTTCTCTGAGAGGTTTCACTCAGCAGCTGACTGAGACAGTGGATGGAGCTTGGGGAATCTAACAGAAGAATACAAGGATGGATTGCAGACCTCAAAGAGAATAGGAACTCCACAGAAGAACTCAACAGAGTCAACTAACCTTTGTGATTCTCAGAGTCTGAATCACCAACCCAAGAACATACATGGGCTGCACCTAGGCCTCCCTGCTCATATATAGCAGATATACAACTTGGTCTTCATGTGGGTCCTGAATAACTGGAATAGAGGCTATTCTAAAAGTTGTTGCTTGTACACGGAATCTGTTGTTCTAGCTGGGCTACCTTGTCTGGCCTCAGTAGGAGAAGAAGCACCTAGCCTTCAAGTGCCATGCCAGGGTTGAGAGATACCCATGGAAGCCCCACCCACTCAGAGGAAAAGGGGAAGGGGGATGGAAGAAGGATTGTAAAATGGAGTGACCAGTAGAGGGGGGCAGTGAGCAGCATGTAAAGTAAATAAGTTAAAAAATTGAATTCTACAAAGAAGGAAAAACAAAGTGTATTTAATTCTTTGAATGGATGTGTGTGAATAAGAGTGTAATCTATGTTTTGCATACACACACACAAATATATCATTGCAAAACTTTAAAAATTCATAGATTTCGAGTTACAGTAAATGCTCCCTTATTTTAAAGTGTTTATTTTTATTAATTGCAAATTCCTTAGATGTATATAATGTATCTTAATCATATATTTCTTAACCCTCTTCCTCCCACTCTTTTTGGTCCTCCTTTCCTGTACATCCCTCTAACAAATTCAGGATCTTTACTATTATGACTTTCTTTCTTTCTTCTCATCCTCCTTTTTTCCTTCTTCCCTCTTCTTTTCACCATCACTATATAGCCCAGTGTCTAAGATTCTCATGGCTGTGGGAATTATTCACTCTATTGTTGGCAACCTGCTAATAGTCACCAACCCTCAAACAAAAGTGGCTCTCCCTCCCTTAACAGCCATCAACTGCCAATAGCTCCTCAGCCAGGAGTGGAGCATTAGGGTCCCTTCTCACTTCCAAGCTGGAAATTTTTTTTATTTAAAATATGATTACATAACTTTCCCTTTCTCCTCCCTGTACACCCCTCTTATATCTGACACATCATCCAAAATTCAATGCTTTCTCATTTTAATGTTTGTTTTTAAACATAAAAATAAATAAATCTACATTTAAATATAATTCACTGAGGTCTTTCAGTGTTTCCTGCATGTGAATGCTTCTAGGACTTTATCATTTGTATTGGAAAATCCAACTGGGGAAGTGAAACTCACTGTCTCCAATTGTTAATTACCCATAGCTCAACTTCTAGGGATGGGATATCAGTTGCTGTTGGAGTTGTTCCAGCTGGAAGTTTTAACTTGCTTGATCTTGTTCAAGGTGACCACAATGCCATTAAGTTCATGTTTGCAACACGTCTGTCATCATCAGTGGTCAACATCTCACAGTTCTCCTTTTTATTCCTTGGCTCTCCCAATCTTTCTACCTCTCTTTCCAAGAGAGAGCAAGAGCAAGAGAGAGGGGGCTGGATAGAATGACAAATACTAATTAAAGAAAAATTGTTAATGAATTTGAAATACAGGGAGACATGGGGAAGTTAGAGAGATAGAGGGAGAGGTGGATATGATTTTAATACAGCACTCATGTATAAAATCCTCTAAAAGTGAGTAAAATGTAAACATAAACAATGAAGTAAAAAACCTCTATCCCAAAATCTTTGGAAGACAGAAAAGAGAAACTGCATGAGACAGAATAGATGGAATGATCTCCCATGTTCATGGTTTGTATGAAATAATATTGTGAAAATGAATGTCTCACAGAAAGTAACACACAGATTTGATTCAATTCCTGCAAACTTTGCTGATATTTTGATTGAAATAGAAAAACAATCAACATGCATACAGAAACAGTAAAGTTCTTGAATAACTATCAGTGAATCCTTCAAAATAATAATAAAAATACCATTGCTGATATTATGATATCTGATTTCTGTTATATTTCAGAGTCATGACAGCCATAATAGCATCAATGGAACAGAACAAAGATCAAGCTATAAATCTCTGAAGCTACTTCTGCATAATACTTGACAAATAGTCCAAATATTCTCTGCAGAGTGAGAAGAGACTTTAACATATGGTTCTGAAACACTGATGTCTACATGTTGATGAATGAAACAAACTTCCATTTCTCAATTTGGACACAATAACTCCAAATGGAGCAAAGACTTGAACAGCAGTACTGAAACTCTGAAATCATTCCATTGTGAAGCAGAAGAAACTGTTCAAGAGATAAGAACAGGTAAGGAGCCTCTGAAGTAGATTGTGGTTGCTCAGTAAATCATGGCAAGGACCAATAACATGATCTTCTAAAATTAACAACAACAACAACAACAACAATGAAAGGTTCAACACACAAAAAATTAACTCAGATAATTACAAATCTTCAGTATATAAGGACTTGATTCTTGGTCCACTTCCCCTGGTAGTGTGCTGCTGGTGCCCTGGTAAGAGAGACCAGGGAACTGTCTGGAACAGGTGAGGTCTACAGTCCAATTCTTCCCTCTAGGACATCAGACTTCTATGTATGACAGATTGAAGAAAGTGAATTAGAGTTTAGGACAAAGATGGTCCACATGGTTCCGGTCCCACCATTGGGGATGCTGAAAGTGCTACAGGTCTTAGAAAAGAAATAAGGAGGTTCTGAGAGTTAGATAGGGGCAGGTGACCAGGGTCCTCTCTCTTGGGTGGCAATATCTGGAGCCAACATTCTGATACAAGCCTCTGCAAAAACAGGAGCCTGCCCAGACAGGCTGGTCCAAGGACCACAATGAGTGCTTGGTGCATAGAGCCCTTTCCCTGTGTTACAGCTCAGTAAAAACAGCTAAACACAGATGATCATTGGGGAAATAACTTGTTCATCTTATTTAAAGTGGATGAGGACTATATGATGCTTGGAGATTGGGATGGGATTTGGGGGATAAATACATTCTATTGGCTGAAGCTAAGCTGCTGGTGGCACTGTATTTGCATGGGGAAAAATTCCAGGTCCCATGTCCATTCCTCTGGTGGTATGGTCAACTTGCCCTACATGAGGAAATCTTTGGCAGGTGCACATCTGGCAGAAGATTAATATCCAGAAAATATAAAGAAATAAAAGAAAAGAAGAAGAGCAAATCAATACAACCAGTAGAATCAGACAAGAGGAACTACATGGAGAGTTCTTGAAAGAAGAATGCAAATGGCCAATATATACTTTTCAAGTATTCAACATCACTCACCACCAGGACAATCAAAATGAAAACAAGCTTGAGAATCTTCACCACTCCAGTAAGAAAGACCATTATCGTCAAAACAAATGTTATTAAATATTGGGAAGATATAGTATTCATTGTTGACCAATGTGTAGTTACAGATAACACATATTTTAGTGTGGACATTTCTTAACAAGACCCAAAATAGAATTAGCACATTATCCTGCACTCCCCAGCATATTTTCTAAGTACTCACATCTTCTCCACGGATACTTGCAGGGCAATGTTTATTGATGCTCTCCCTGCCATTGCCAGGAAATTGATCACCTTAGATACCTGAAGATCATGAATGAAAAAGTGAAAATAAGTACCTATATACAATTTGATTAATTCTGATACAAATGTTGTTTCATACATACATCTGTTGAGCCAAATACTTGGACCTAGCAAAGTTATAGATCTTGGAGAAAAACCTATTATTAAAATAGCATAAATCTAATCTGTAATATGAAAGGGTTTTTTATTTTCCTTTTGTGTGAATAAGGCTTTTTACTTTTATATATGTTAAGAGTGCAAAATTGAATGACTGGTGCCCACAGCAAACAAAAGAGGATGTTTCAAGCATTGGAGTTACAAATATTGTGAACTGCCCTGTTAGTGCTGTGAAAGGCACCTTTATTAGCAAGTACTCTTAAGCACTGAGCAATCTCTCTAACCCCATTAGCAACCATTATATATTTGTATTCATGTGCAATTATATGTAAAGAACACTAATAATGTTCCATGAGGAGAGAAAAATGGAGACCTTTAAGGACAGAAATACAAGGATAACAGAATACATGTGATTAGAAAGTCTGTGTGAATTTGTAATTCCAGCAAAGTTAATGCAGAAACAGAGAACAGAGAATTGGAATTAAAAAAAAAGGTGTTGAGCGGATGGCTAACAAACTAAGTATACATAAAAATGGCCTAAAAATTGAACTACTTTTTAGGCTAATGTACATAAGAATAGTTTTTTTATTTAAATTAAACTAAAAATTAAAAAGCAAAAAACCAAACATTTTCAATGTATAATTGACATATGAATAGTTACAAACCTACACTGATTCAAAAGAATGGTTGTAGATTAATATTCACAGAAGTGCTGCTTTTCTTTGTCCCTAAGTGGACAAAGAACCATTACCAAATAATCATGGCATATCTATACAATGACATATTATTTAATAATAAAAAGTCAATTATTATGATGTAGAATTATATAGGCATATCCAGGAAACATACACACAGGCAAAAGCTTAACATGAAGAACTTATATTCAAAGAAATATCAAGAATAGGAAAATTTGTAAAAACATCAAGTAGATTGGAATTTCCTTTGGATGTTTGGAGGTGATAGTATGTGTGAATGGGCACAGGAATCCTTTGGAAAATTATGGCTTCAAAAATGCAATGCAAAAGTTTTGAATGACAATGAAAATGCTAAGGTTATTTGGTAAAGATCACAGTTCTTAGGAATGATTGAACTAGAACTTGAGTGAGTGTACCATCCAGTCACCTTGTTTATCATGTCAACAATACTCAGAAAGTAGGTGGCATTATTCTTCTTGGGTTAAATCAAACTAATTGATTGGCAAGAAAAGTTAAGTTGTTCTGAACACTCAGAGCAGTCAGCATTGTGTCTAATTCTGAACACATACTTATATTCTATTTAATATTTCCACATTTACAATTAAAATGAATCATTCATAAATAAATTAATCAATTTAAAATAATTTAAAAGTATTGTTAATTATCTCTAAGATCCCAAATAATGGTAAGTTTAATAAGGACCAATATTACCTGGGGGTTGAATGCTTGTGTTTCCTGTCATTTTCACATATAGCTACAAATAGAATGTTGGACGATGGAGTTTAAATATTTTCAGAAAGTTGTATATCTGCCCCAAATCCTCTTACAGGTAGTCAGTTCCTACTTAGGAATTTCCCAATGTGTGTGGTTTTCTGTGAACTCATTGTGCTACTGTTGGATGGGCTGGAAAGATGGCTCATCAGTTAAAGGATAGGCTAACATCCAAAACGTAAAAACCAATGAGGATTTGTTGTGTAAATTTTTGTTGTATGAAATACTTTAATTCTCTGAAGAAAGGAATTGAAGAAGATCTGAAAGATGGAAAGATCTCTCATGCTCATGGATTGGCAGGGTTGATATTATAAAAATGGCTATCTTGCCAAAGGCAATATACAGGTTCAATGTAAACCCCATCAAAATTCCAACTCAATTCTTCATAGAGTTAGAAAGAGAAATTTGCAAACTTATTTGGAATAACAAAAGACCCAGGATAGTGAAAACTATCCACAACAATAAAATATCTTCTAGGGGAATCGCCAACCCTGACATCAAGCTATATTACAGAGCAGTAGTGATAAAAAACTGTATGTTATTGGTACAGAGACAGGCAAGTAGATCAATGGAATAGAATTAAAGACCCAGAAATTAACCCACACACCTATGATCACTTGATCTTAGAAAAAGAAGCTAAAACCAACCAATGGAAAAAAGATAGCATGTATAACAAATGGTGCTGGTTCAACTGGAGGTCAGCATGTAGAAGAATGCAAATCTATTCATTCTTATCACCCTGAACAAAGTTCAAGTGAAAGTGGATCAAGGACCTCCACTAAAACAATATACACTCAAACTAATAGAGGAAAAAGTGGGGAAGAGCCTCAAACACAGGGGAACTGGGGAAAATTTCCTGAATAGAAGAAAATTGACTTATGTTCTAAGATCAAGAATCAACAAATGGGACCTGATAAAAATTGTAAAGCTTGGGTAAGCAAAGAATACTGTCAGTAGAGTAAAATGACAACCAATAGGTTGGGAAAAGATCTTTATAAATCCTACATCTGATAGAGGACTAATATTCAATATATACAAAGAAATCAAGAGGTTAGACACTGGAGAATCAAATAACCCTATTAAAAATGGGATACAGAGGTGAACAAAGAATTCTCAGCTAAGGGATATCAAATGACTGAGAAGTACTTAAAATGTTCAACATCCTTAGTGATCAGGAAAGTGCAAATCAAAACAACCCTGAGATTCCACCTCACACCAATCAGAATGGCTGAGATAAAAAACTCAGGTGTCAGAAGCACTGGTGAGGATATGGAGAAAGAGGAACACTCCTCCATTGTTGGTGGGATTGCAAGGTAGTACAACCACTCTGGACATTAATCTGGAGTTTCCTCAGAAATTCGGACATAGTACTACCTGAGGACCCAGCTATACCACTCCTGGGCATATACCCATAAGATGCTCCAACATATAACAAGGACACATGTTCATAGCAGCCTTATTTATAGTAGCCTGAATCTGGAAAAAACCCAGAGGTCCTTAAACAGAGGGATGGATACAGTAAATGTGGTACATGTATACAATAGAGTACTATTCAACTGTTAAAAACATCGACTTCATAAAATTAATAGCAAATGAATGGAACTATAAAATATTATTCTGAATGAGGTAATCCAATCACAAGGAAAACTACACAAGGTATGTACTCATTGATAAGAGGATATTAGCCCCAAAGCTCAGAATACCCAAGGTACTATCAACTGACCACATGAACCTCAAGATGTAGGACAACCAAAGTGCAGATGCTTCAGTCCTTCTTAGAAGGGGAAACAAAAAAATTACAGAAGGAGATATGGAGACAAAGTTTCGAGCAGAGACTAAAGGAATGAGTATTTAGAGCCTGCCCCACCTGGGGATCCAGTCCATATACATACAGCAATCAGATCCATACAATATTGCTGATGCAAAGAAGTGCATGCTGACAGGAGCCTGATATAGCTGTCTCCTGAGAGTCTCTGCCAAAGCCTGACAAATTCAGAGGCAAATGCTCACAGCCAACTATTGAACTGAGAATGAGGTCCCTATTGGAGAAGTTAGAGAAAAGATTGAAGGAACTGAAGGGTCTTGCAACCCCATAAGAATACCAACCAACTAGAGCTCCAAGGGACTAAACCACTACCCAAAGAGTACACATGGACAGACCTATGTTTCCAGTTGCATATGTACCTGAGTATGGCCTTGTTGGTCATCAATGGGAGAAGAAGCCCTTGGCCATACCAAAGCTGGACCCCCCAGTGTAGGGGAATGTCAGGACAGGGAGGAAGGAAGAGGTGGGTGGTTGGGGAGGGGGAACACCCTTGTAGAAGAAGGGGGATGAAGTAGGATAGGAGGTTTATTGATGGGAAACTGGGAAAGAGGATAACATGTGAAATGTAAAAAGATATCCAATAAAAGTTTAAGTCATTGTCCCCAGCTCCGAAAAAAAGAACCAAAAAAAAGTTTAAGTCATTAATAATCAGAAAATCATTGATAATGTACGGTGTTTTTGCTGTTTTTTCCCTTTACCAAAGTGGACTCTGATCAATAGAAGCCATGCTGATTACTTGTTTTCGGCTTTCTTGTCACTTCTATTTATGCTTTAGTTTTGATTGCTGCTATATAAATTCTACATTCACCTATGTGTATCAAGTAGTGATCAGTGACTAAAACTGTTTTCCACTAGAGATATCTGAGGTTAATTGGTCTCAGAAAGGTCCTGTGTGATTCTTAAGTTTTTAATTGCTTTAGAGGATCTGGACTCCTATGGGATGCTGGGCATCTAAGGCTCAGGGATGGCAACAGAGGTGTAATAATGATACAGATAGGTGATGATTACACAGGCTGCTATTCCTGTGTCTACAAATAAAATGAAGATGAACAGGATCATGAAGCAGAAATTATGACTCAGATTCAGCAGAGTTGGGTACAGTCAAGATAAGAAGTGGGTACCTTTCCTGTTAATTCAAATTCCTGTGTTTTCCAGGGCAGTTTTCCAGCTATGATAACTTTCTTCTTTTCTCTATCTCCCAAGACTTCTCCATACTGTTCTAGTTTCTGTTCCATGGTCATCATGTATCCCATTTATATTGGTGCATTCATTTCAGTTACTCTTTATGACCTTTTTATTTCTACAGCATAACATTTCAACACAGCCTTGTGAGGTAGAGTTCAGTGCTGTTGTACTGAAGGGT
Organism: Rattus norvegicus; assembly: GCF_021556685.1. Classification (NCBI taxonomy): domain Eukaryota; kingdom Metazoa; phylum Chordata; class Mammalia; order Rodentia; family Muridae; genus Rattus; species Rattus norvegicus. The sequence goes on from NC_141543.1 coordinate 64,363,833, forward strand.
TGTTTGGTATACTTTTACCTGTGGCATCTTAACAAACTCTGAACTTTGCCCTCCCCAGGTAATGATTATTTTATCTGAACATGTTCACAAATCTTTGTTTTACTGGTAATGTATGTGATTGGTCCTAAGTGTTGTCTATTGAGAATGACATTATCATCTAGGTGTTCATGTAAATATAAAATTAAACCTCAATCAAACTCAGTGCTTCTACAATTTCCAAACTTATATGTAGATGCACCAAATGTTAAAAGTATATTCCTTGTAATTTTCATGTGCTTTTTTTTGTTTTGGAAAATGGTGGGCTTAACACCAAAAGAAATTTCTGAAGTCCACTGGCCCATCAGTTGCTGGTGATATATCTGGGTTCTGTTCTTTCAAAACTTGCCTCCATAAAACAGTTACTGTTCAATTACAGGGAAAGAAAAACTTGGGCATTGTGCCATCTGCCTGACATTCCAGTGCTTGGGAATCAGAGGCAGGAGAGTTAAAGTTTTAAGGCCAGTCAGGAATATATAAGAAAATCATATTAAATTGTTCTTGACTTCTTCCTATACAGTTTACCTTTTTAATGTTAATCCAAAATATCTAAATGTGCAAACTCTGAAGCCAGGTGCATTAAACATGTCTGTTTATAAAGGTGCAAGCAGTCAGACTAGGTTGCAGCATTTCAGATAAAGCTACTTGGATCTCTTGAAGTTTCTCCCTCTTTGTCAGCTTTAAGAGATGCAATAAATTCATGAGACAGGGCTGTCCAAAATTGTAGAATCACACACACACACACACACACACACACACACACACACACGTTTTTGCGTGTGTGTGTGTGTGTGTGTGGGTGTACCCAGCATCTTCAATAGGATACAGACTACCCAGTATTAGAGACTGATATAACATTTGAAGAAATGCCTAGATAGAACATTGGAGTTCTTTGTAAGAGTAGACATTTTTTAATTAACCATGTAGCCAAGGCAGAAGATGCAACATTTTTCTATACTAAAATGTCTTTGCCCTTATTCATTTTTTAAAATCTTTATTAACTTGAGTATTTCTTATTTACATTTCAATTGTTATTCCCCTTCCTGATTTCCAGGCCAACATCCCCCTAGCCCTTACTCCTCCCCTTATATATAGGCTTCCCCTCCCCATCTTCCCCCCATTAACACCTTCCTCCCAACAATCATGTTCACTAGGTGTTCAGTCTTGGCAGGACCAAGGGCTTCTCCTTCCACTGGTGCTCTTACTAGGCTAGTCATTGCTACCTATGAGGTCAGAGTCCAGGGTCAGTCCATGTATAGTCTTTGGGTAGTGGCTTAGTCCCTGGAAGCTCTGGTTGTTTGGCATTGTTGTTCATATGTGGTCTCAAGCCCCTTCAAGCTCTTTCAGTCCTTTCTAAGATTCCTTCAACGGGGGTCCCATTCTCAGTTCAGTAGATTGCTGCTGGCATTTGCTTATGTATTTGCTGTATTCTGGGTGTGTCTCTCAGGAGAGATCTACATCCGGTTCCTGTTGGCCTGCACTTCTTTGCTTCATCCATCTTGTCTAGTGTGGTGGCTGTATATGTATGTTTGCCCCTTATTCTTTCATCTGAATGAATGAAGTGTGAAGTTACTTTACTCAAAGTATAGAGATTTTAATGACATTTAGAGACTATCTGCATAGCAAACTATTGTTTTCCAAATCAGCATCAGTGTTTAACCCACTTGGTGTATAGATTCACCATCATAAACATTATAGACATAAAGGAAAACTCAAGTGAGAATTCCAAAGTAAATTGTTGCTTCTTCTTTTGTATAATTCATAAAATTTTTTCATTTTATCTGTATTCTACAGCCATATCTATGACATTGTGTGGATAAAAACATATTGGTATAATTTTTAGTCACTGAGATTGCAAATGATTAGCCCGTACACTGCAGAAGTACATTAGATCTCTGACAAACATTATCGAGTTTAGACATTATTGGTAAGTATTCAGAACTTTCTATTTAAATGTTAGTGTTTCTACATTTGAAGTTAAAGCAACCTGTATTAGTTTGAGAGGCAGGTAAGAAATTCCCTGGCCAAATTTTTGCATCATGACTGGCACTGGCCCTAGTTGGAGATTAATGAAAAATTTTAAAGAACCAAACAGAATGAAGGAATATGTGACTTATCCTGCTTATAGTTTACAATTGATATGAAAATAGCTTAAAACAGTGATCAAAGTATTGTGTGAGATATCTATACCTTGCTAGGGAGCATGGCTGAATATCTTATGTAGTATAGAGATACAGAATAAATATAGCTGAATATGTGATAAGTACTAAGCCTAATATATGAGAAAGACCAGACGAAGGGAAAACAAAGGGGGAATTAAAGGCAAGAGAAGGATGGAGGAGTAACTAAAAATGTGGGGCATGAGGAGATAGACCACAGCATTGAATGAGGAGAAAAGAGCATGTGGGACTATGTGGGATATAACGCTGGAACCTGTGAGATAATGAAGGAACATCTGTGTCACTAATAGGAACTTTATCTGTATACTCAGAACAACAGTGGTAATCTGAAAATAAATTAGGAGGTGAAGGAACTCCTCTGTTAGAATTCCACAGTGAAAGTGAAGCATGTTGAAGGAGAAGAGAAGGGCCAGGAGACACGAGAACAAGGACATGTCTGATTCTGCCTGTGTATTTCAGTAAAGGCAAGATGTTGTCCTGGTATACTGCTATAAGTTTACAGAGAGGAATGAAAGAAATAGGAAGATAATGGAGGAGAGACTCTATGTAATGCACCACAGAAGTTTAATGTAAAAAAAAAAACCCAAAGGGATGAAAATTCACATAGATCCAGCTCAAATGTGAATTTTCTTGGTTATACTATGCTACACCAGAGAGGTTGGAGAATGAAAAATGCTTTGGGAAACAATGTAGGGAAAACAGTAATTACCATAGGGCTTTTGAGTTTCTGATGCCTGTCACACATGCCATGCACAGAAGATGACAGTTAACAGTGGAACAGAAAGCTGTATGTTTCAGGTACATGCATACATCTTTGAGTTTGAAATGGTAGCATAACACATTGGAGCATGTGAGATTTTCTTGAAGTTTATATAAACTATGATGGTGAAGCATTTTATAAATTCAATTTAATTTTTTACTTATTCACTTTACATCCCACACAATGCTCCCCTCCTGGTCAATCCCTCCAACAATTATTCACCCATCTCCTCAGAGTGAGGCAGGGTCACCTGGGTATCCCCCACAACCCCACACTCTGGCACTTTAAGTCTCTGTAATGGTAGCCACTTATATCCCATGTATAGGCAACAGGTTTTGGGATAGCTCCCATTCCAGTTCAGGACTTTTATGAAGATCAAACTGCACATCTGATATACATGTGTGGGGAGAACTAGATCCAGCCTATGTATGTTCTTTCAAACTCAAGAGCATCAATATAGAAAATAACATAAAGGAAATTACCAATGTACAGACTAGTTATTCAGGATGAGTGTGAATTAAGAGAGAAATGCATTTGTATCTTAGTAGACATGTCAGGAACTTGTCTATGAAAGGATGAAAGAGAGAAACCTGTAAAAAGTAGTTGGAGAAAAATCATTAATGATGTAGTGTTCACAGACATTAGGAATTCTGAAATTATAATTTCTATGATGACTTTCACATCCATTTTGGTAGAATGTATCTTAGATATATATTTATTTAAAATTCTAAGAGCTGCTGATATTTTCTCATTAGGACACTGGAGAATAAGAAGAATGAACAACAAAACTGTCATCACCCATTTCCTCCTCCTGGGATTGCCCATCCCCCCAGAGCACCAGCAACTGTTCTTTGCCCTGTTCCTGATCATGTACCTCACCACCTTCCTGGGAAACCTGCTAATTGTTGTCCTTGTTCAACTGGACTCTCATCTCCACACACCCATGTACTTGTTTCTCAGCAACTTGTCCTTCTCTGATCTCTGCTTTTCCTCTGTTACAATGCTGAAATTGCTGCAAAATATACAGAGCCAAGTACCATCTATATCCTATGCAGGATGCCTGACACAGATATTCTTCTTTTTGTTGTTTGGCTACCTTGGGAATTTCCTTCTTGTAGCCATGGCCTATGACCGCTATGTGGCCATCTGCTTCCCTCTGCATTATACCAACATCATGAGCCATAAGCTCTGTACTTGTCTCCTGCTGGTATTTTGGATAATGACATCATCTCATGCCATGATGCACACCCTGCTTGCAGCAAGATTGTCTTTTTGTGAGAACAATGTACTCCTCAACTTTTTCTGTGACCTGTTTGTTCTCCTAAAGTTGGCCTGCTCAGACACTTATGTTAATGAGTTGATGATACATATCATGGGCGTGATCATCATTGTTATTCCATTCGTGCTCATTGTTATATCCTATGCCAAGATCATCTCCTCCATTCTTAAGGTTCCATCTACTCAAAGCATTCACAAGGTCTTCTCCACTTGTGGTTCTCATCTCTCTGTGGTGTCTCTGTTCTACGGGACAATTATTGGTCTCTATTTATGTCCATCAGGTGATAATTTTAGTCTAAAGGGGTCTGCCATGGCTATGATGTACACAGTGGTAACTCCAATGCTGAACCCGTTCATCTACAGCCTAAGAAACAGAGACATGAAGCAGGCCCTAATAAGAGTTACCTGTAGCAAGAAAATCTCTCTGCCATGGTAGCACTTGGGATTGTTACATAATTTTATGTAATAAATGTATTGATGTTAAGATTTTATATCAGATAGTGTCTCCTATCATAGGACCTACATGAAAGGTCCTATATAACTGCTCAACACAACACAAGAGAGGAAGTTTAACATAGTAGGCAAAGTAAGGAAGATTTTTCTTTGATATCTGGTTACATTTTTCTTACCTTGCATAAATGACCCTGGAAATGTGTAGTGGATGAGGTACTTTCTAATATAATCTCTGTTCCTCTTTAGTTACTGCAACATTTTATTATTTTACCCTGACTTCCATGTTCACTGGTGTTTTAGTTAAAATCATTTAAGTAATGGATTTATTACAGTCAATAACAGTGAAATATCTCCACCATCCAACTTCCTTCTACAGATTTTTCTGCACTCACATTGACAGAATTTTTCTCTTAGTTCCTTTAATTATTTCCCAATACATGTTATTCTTTGTAACTAGTTTTGACTCTAAACAAATCAGGAGGAATTGCTTTGTACAATAGTGTCACTTTTATAATTTTTTGTCTTAATTTGAAATTGAGTAATAACCAGGCACCATTCAATTGTATTTACTTCTCTAAGATGAGGAAAAGAAGAAAAAGTTGGTAAATCTTCATGCATGTTTTGTATTTTACTTTGTAAATCATCTGTTTATAATAGATGGCCTTTTTTTTACCCTTGTGACAATCTCAAGGAAATAAGGGTTTGTTTCAAAGTCTGAAGAATGTGATGTACAGTGACTTCACATCTTATATGGAGGGGCAATATGTGAGCATGTATGAGACTGTAGACTTGTTTTATTATTTTGCATCATTTCTATAGAATAGGGAAATTATGTTTATTTTGTGATTTTTGCTTCACTGTGAAATGAACCCTGGTTCATTTATTTCCTCAGTTTTCCTTGATCATTAATGACACATAAACCCAGTTCATTATACTCCACTGAGCCCCAAAACAAACAATATCATCACCATGTAAAGTCAATCTTGCCTCTAGATCTTCTCACTGTCTGGGAAACATCTCTATTTGAGCCTCTGTGTGATTTTCAATAGGAGCATGCACATTTTTAACTTTTTTTCCTACACACTCTTCTTTTTGTCCTTTAGCATTTTTCCTTGATTATGATATCATCTCTCACACAGTAATCTATGTAAGCACTAAGTGCCCTAAACTGCCACCTGAGGCTACTGTGATGTCTGAGTTCATGCTGATTCTGAGGCACATATCTGGATGTGATTTTTAAGAGCTTTTGGTACCACTTCTAGGAATTGGGCATTTGTCACCAGGCTGGGACAAGGAGGTAGGCTCAGATAAGAATATTAGAAACAGTGAACATGGGGCTTTGTTTACTACTTTACTTAATTATTACCTTGTGTGATCTTGTTTACTACTTTGCTTGATTACTTTGTCTTTGATCTAAGAACTGACCATATTTTTTGATGTACCTAGAATGATATAAAAGCAGACTTGGAAAGAATAAAGCTGCTTCAGGCTCACCACTGACTGGAGTTGTGTTATATTTTTTTTTCCTAATAGTTTTTCTCCCTTTGCAATCCTACTCCCTCCCTTGAGACCATGTCGACAGATTCTTGGTTATGTGATTCTATTGGAACTGGAGTCTCTGTTGATGTCCACAGCTTGGGTTACCACCAAATTCCATGTAGATGTCTATGATATATGTTAAAACCTGAGCCCATGTCAGTATCCACAGACTGTGCTGCCACAAGGGGCCATAACTGAAGTGAGTTGCAGGAGGCCATGGTGATGTCCATGTCCGTGCTGCTGTTAGGCACCATGTCTGACTGCATGGTCTTTATTCAGCCAAGGTCTATGTTAATGTTTACAGCTTTTGTTGATAGTGAAGGCCTTATAAATGTCTGTGGTCAGTGCTGCAGTTTAAACCAATGTTGATGATTATGGGCAGTGCTCCAGCTAGGGGCCTTACTGATGTGAATGGTCTTAGCTATCACCTGAGACCACGATGTTGTTAATAGTCCAAAAAGCTTCTTAGGACCTCATGAAGTACAGACCTTCATGTGGGCCTATGGTCTACTGCAGGAGGGGTCTGTGTTTGTGGTCTGTACTATTGCTAGAAATCATGTGGAGGCCCATGATTGTGTTTCCCATGGCTGTAAAGTGCAAGGGAGCTACTTTTGTTGTTGATTTCAATGACTGAAACTGCAAAGTTCAGAAGGAAGGACATGGAAGGATTCTTTGTCATCTTTTACTCTCCTTAAGCACACCACAAAGGCAACAACCTAGGCCGAAAACCACAGAAGTGGATGTGATAGAGTTTATAATGTGAAATTTTCAGAGAATCAATAAATGTGATATGTTGGAAAAAACAAAAGTATTTTAGTTTGGAAAAAATGATAGTATGCTTTCCTCTAAAGTCTATAACTAGCTAGATTTACAGAATTAGGCATAAATTTCTTACTATTGATTGGGCTAAAAGTCCAATTATACAGCTGTTGGTTACACTCAAGATAAAAGTTCCACAAATGTGCCACTGGGGATAGTTTCCCATGCTGGTCATTTTGTGGTTCATAAAGTTTACAGTGGTGTCTGAATATTGATTGCTTTACTAACCTGACTTCTTTCATAGTACCTTCCACTACAATGAGGGCTAGTTCTCAAGGAGGGTACATCTGAGTCACTTCTAGTCAATTCTTCTAAGTATATGTCTGAAGTTCAAGGTGTCTTCAACAATAGGATTTTACCTACAAGGTTAAAACCAAAGGCAAGGACCATACTCTTTATTTTGGACTCCATGGTCTCATCTGACCAACAGCTCTGGGATTTTCTTAAGGTAGTCTATGATTCTTGTGAGGAGTATTAACTGACCATGATGCACATAACTGCATTGTGTATGTATATGTATATATACATACTGATGTATACTATATCTGCTTTTACAAGTATTAGGAAATAATGTGTTTGCTATAGGCTCTTAAAATGTCATGAGTATTATTTATCTCTGCTTTATCCCTCTTTCTCTGTATTACCCTGCTCCCACCCCAGCTAAAGTCCTCCTGTTTCCCCTTTCCCTATTCATAGCAACCATTCCCTGCTATCCCAGAAAATGACTGTCAACAAATGATGGTAAGTAAACAGGGAGAGTCAAGCAGAACTCTCATTTGCTATTGGTAGAATCACAAACTGATATAACCACAATGGAGACCATATAAGGAGTTACCAAATTGTATAGATCTGCTATCTTACTTGCAGGAATCAATAAGTTACTCCAGACATACTTGCTTAGCCACGTTCATTGTACTTTCTCTACTCACAATAACTGAAAAGGAAATCACCTAGCCATCCTTTAACAGATGGATGGATAATGACAATGTGGAGTAGACACATAGTTTCATTCTTCTGTAAAGTGAAACAAAATCATGAAACTTGTAGACAAATTGATGGACCTGGAAAATATTACTCTGTGTTGTAACCTAGACTAAGAAACAATCAGAAAACAATCAGGGGGTTGGAGGAAGGGCCTGAGAAGGAGACTTTGCTGAGTTTCTTTAAATGAATTATTTTTGGTTTCAGTTGTGAATCATGCTATTGCCATCATTCTCATCAGCATGGCTGTTGTTGGGATAGAGGAAGTATACTCTGTGTGTGTGTGTGTGTGTGTGTGTGTGTGTGTGTGTGTGTGTGAGTGAGTGTGTGTGATGGTTAGCTTATATTAAATTGAAGATGTTTAACTGTTCTAAGGATTTTCTGGACTCCTTAAAATATGTTATGTATAGAATAACATAAAAAATAAAGACAGTTTGTCTTTTTTGTATGTATCTTTCTGAATTCCTCCAATTCTGTAACTGTTGTAGCTATGACTCCCAATATTGTTTGGATTAAGTTCAGGGAAAGATGTACTTGTCTTGTTCCTGATTTTAGTGGTAATGTTTTGAGAGTTTTTTTTTTTTTTACATTAAGCATAATGCTGGCTACAGCTTGGCCAGTTATAGCATTTATTATGTTGATATATGTTCCTTTTTTTCAATTATTTTATTTATTTATATTCCAAATGTTGTCTCCCTTCCTGGTCTCCTCTCTGCAAGCCCCCATCACACACCCCCTTCTTAGCCTCTCAAAAGGTGTTCACCCACCCACTCCTGCCACTCCCTTCTAACATCCACCTTCATAGGTGCAACATGAATCCACAGGACCAAGCTTATTCCCACCCAGTGATGCCAGAAAATGTAATCCTCTGCTTCATATGTAGTGCGAGCCATGGTCCAAACCATGTATATGCCTTGGTTGGAAGTTTAGCCCCTGGGAGCTCTGAGGGGTCCAGTTAGTATTGTTGTTCTTCCTATGGGGTTGCAGTGTCCTTCAGCTTCTTCAGCCATTCTCATAACTCTTCCAATTCTCCTAAGCTCATTCCAATATTTGTTTGTGAATATCTCCAAATGTCTTCATCAGGTTCTGGCAAACCTCTCAGAATATAGATATACCAAGCTTCAATATGCAAGCACTTCTTGGCATAAGCAGTAGCATTGGTGTTTGGTGAGAGCAGTTAAGATGGATCCCAAGGTGGGGTGGTCTCTGCATGGCCTTCCTTCAGTCGCTGCTGCTCTATATTTGTTCTCATGTTTCCTTTAGACAGGAACAATTAGGGGTTAAAAACTTTGAGATGGTTGGCCCCATCCCTCAAATGTAGACCATGCCTACCCACTGAAGGTGGCCTCTTCAGGTTCTATCTCCCCACTATTGGGTATTTTGTCTAATGTCATCCCCATTGGCTACTAGGAACCTCTCATCCTTGGCATCTGGGACATTTTAGTGGACTCCCTGTTCCCTATACCACTGGTACATATTTCTATTCATTCTCCTGGCCCTCTGGACTTCTCACCTGTCTCTTCCTATGCATGACTCTGTCCTCTTTTTTCCCTCACCCCTCTCCTCTCATATTAATCTCCTTCTATCCCTCTGCCTCCCATAATAATTTTGTTCTCCCTTCTAAGTGGGATTGAAGCGTCCACACTTTGGACTTCTTGTTTAGCTTCATATGATCTGTGGGTTGCATCAAGGGTATTCTGAACTTCGGGCTAATATCCACTGATCATCGAATACATACCATGAATACATACATACCTCTTGAGTCTAGGATACTCACTGAGGATATTTTCTACTTCCATCCATTTATCACAAAATTCATGAAGTCTTCCTTTTTTGAGCTGAGTAGTATTCCATTGTGGAAATGTGCCCATTTAGGTATCCATTCTTCAGTTGATGAACATATGGGTTGTTTCCAGCTTCTGGCTATTATAAATAAGGCTGATATGAGCATAGTGGTATATGTGTCCTTGTTATGGCTTGGAGCATCTTTTGGGTTTTGGGTATATTCCCAAGAGTGGTATAGCTGAGTCTTCAGCGAGAACAATTTCCAATTTTCTGAGGAGCCACCAGATTGTTTTCCTAGTGGTTGTACCAGCAATGGAGGACTGTTCCATTTTCTTCACATCCTTGCCAGCATCTGCTGTCACACAAGTACTTGATCTAAGCCATTCTGAGTGTGTAAATTGGAATTTGAGTCATTTTGATTTGTATTTTATTTTTAAAATATTTTTTATTTATTTTACATTCTAGGTTTTATTTGCCTCTTGGTCCTCTCTCCAACTATTCCACATCCCATACTCTGAAGCTCCCATCTCCACCAGAATGTCTCCACCCAACCCACTCTATCAGACCTCTAAACTTCCTAGAACCTACAGTCTCTTGAGGATTAGGTGCACTTCTTTGACTGAACAGAGACTATGGAGTCCTCTGTTATATATGTGTTAGGGGCAGCACCTCAGCTGGTGTTTGCTGCCTGGTTGGTGAACCAGTGTCTCAGAGATCTCAGGGGTCTAGGTTAATTGAGATTGCTGGTCCTCCTACAGGGATGCACTCCTCCTCAGCTTTTCCCAGCTTTTCCATAATTCAACTAGAGGTGTCAGCAGCTACTTTTCATTGGTTGGGTACACATATCAGCATCTGACTCAGCTAATTTTTGGGTCTTTTGGAGGAGAGTCATGATAGGACCTTTTTGTGAAGGCCCCATAGCCTCAGCAATAGTGTCAGGTCCTGGGGCCACCCCTTGAGCTGAATCTCACTATGGGCCTGTCACCTTCTTTTTCTCAGGCTCTCCTCCATTTCCTTCCCTGCATTTCTTTTACATAGGAAGAAATGTGGGTCAGAATTTTAGATATGGGATAGCAACCCTATCCCTCACTTGATGCTCTGTCTTTTTCAGGAGGTGACCTGAACAAGTTCCCTCTCCACAATGTAGGGCATTTCATTTAGGTTCTCTTATTTGAGTCATGAGAATCTCTCACTTCCTAGGGCTCTGGTATATTCCATTCTAAAGGTTCCTTCCAACATCCTTTCTCCTGAGGTTACCTGTTTCCATTATTTCTGCTGACCCTCACAGTTTCAATCCTTTCCCCCAACCCAATACTAGATCATGTTCTCCTCTCCTCCAACCCTCAAACTCTTTTCCTTCCCTGTCCTACCTCCGTCCCTCCCCACTTGTGGTTGCTTTCTTCTTAATCCCAAGTGGGACTGAGGCATACTCAGCTTGTTGACCCTTTTGAGTTTTGTGGACTGTATCTTGGGTATTCTGTACATTTTGACTAATGTCCACTTATTAGTGATTATATAGCATGCATGTCCTTTTGGGTCTGAGTTACCTCACTCAGGATGATATTACCTAGTTCCATCCATTTACATGCAAAACTCAGGATGTCCTCATTCTTTTTTTTTTATTAACTTGAGTATTTCTTATATACATTTCGAGTGTTATTCCCTTTCCCGGTTTCCGGGCAAACATCCCCCTCCCCCCTCCTCTTCCTTATGAGTATTCCCCTCCCAGCCCTCTCCCCATTGCTGCCCTCCCCCCAACAGTCTAGTTCACTGGGGGTTCAGTCTTAGCAGGACTCAGGGATTCCCCTTCCACTGGTGCCCTTACTAGAATATTCATTGCTACCTATGAGGTCAGAGTCCAGGGTCAGTCCATGTATAGTCTTTAGGTAGTGGCTTAGTCCCTGGAAGCTCTGGTTCCTTGGCATTGCTGTACATATGGGGTCTCGAGCCCCTTCAAGCTCTTCCAGTTCTTTCTCTGATTCCTTCAACAGGGGTCCTATTCTCAGTTCAGTGGTTTGCTGCTGGCATTCGCCTCTGTATTTGCTGTATTCTGGCTGTGTCTCTCAGGAGCGATCTACATCCGGCTCCTGTCGGTCTGCACTTCTTTTCTTCATCCATCTTGTCTAATTGGGTGGCTGTATATGTATGGGCCACACGTGGGGCAGGCTCTGAATGGGTGTTCCTTCTGTCTCTGTTTTAATCTTTGCCTCTCTATTCCCTGCCAAGGGTATTCTTGTTCCCCTTTTAAAGAAAGAGTGAAGCATTCACATTTTGATCATCCGTCTTGAGTTTCATGTGTTCTAGGCATCCAGGGTAATTCAAGCATTTGGGATAAGTCACTTATCAATGAGTGCATACCATGTGTGTTTCTCTATGATTGGGTTGCCTCACTCAGGATGATATTTTCCAGTTCCAACCATTTCCCTATGAATTTCATAAAGGCATTGTTTTTGATAGCTGAGTAATATTCCATTGTGTAGATGTACCACATTTTCTGTATCCATTCCTCTGTTGAAGGGCATCTGGGTTCTTTCCAGCTTCTGGCTATGATAAATAAGGCTGCTATAAATATGATGCACCACGTGTCTTTGTTTAATGTTGGGGCATTTTTGGGGTATATGCCCAAGAGAGGTATAGCTGGATCCTCAGGCAGTTCAATGTCCAATTTTCTGAGGAACCTCCAGACTGATTTCCAGAATGGTTGTACCAGTCTGCAATCCCACCAACAATGGAGGAGTGTTCCTCTTTCTCCACATCCTCGCCAGCATCTGCTGTCACCTGAGTTTTTGATCTTAGCCATTCTCACTGGTGTGAGGTGAAATCTCAGGGTTGTTTTGATTTGCATTTCCCTTATGACTAAAGATGTTGAACATTTCTTTAGGTGTTTTTCAGCCATTCGGCATTCCTCAGCTGTGAATTGTTTGTTTAGCTCTGAACCCTATTTTTTAATAGGGTTATTTGTCTCCCTGTGGTTTAAATTCTTGAGTTCTTTCTATATTTTGGATATAAGGCCTCTATCTGTTGTAGGATTGGTAAAGATCTTTTCCCAATCTGTTGGTTGCCGTTTTGTCCTAACCACAGTGTCCTTTGCCTTACAGAAGCTTTGCAGTTTTATGAGATCCCATTTGTTGATTCTTGATCTTAGAGCATAAGCCATTGGTGTTTTGTTCAGGAAATTTTTTCCAGTGCCCATGTGTTCCAGATGCTTCCCTAGTTTTTCTTCTATTAGTTTGAGTGTGTCTGGTTTGATGTGGAGGTACTTGATCCACTTGGACTTATGCTTTGTACAGGGTGATAAGCATGGATCGATCTGCATTCTTCTACATATTGACCTCCAGTTGAACCAGCACCATTTGCTGAAAATGCTATCTTTTTTCCATCGGATGGTTTTGGCTCCTTTGTCAAAAATCATGTAACCATAGGTGTGTGGGTTCATTTCTGGGTCTTCAATTCTATTCCATTGGTCTATCTGTCTGTCTCTGTACCAATACCATGCAGTTTTTATCACTATTGCTCTGTAATACTGCTTGAGTTCAGGGATAGTGATTCCCCCTGAAGTCCTTTTATTGTTGAGGCTAGTTTTAGCTATCCTGAGTTTTTTGTTATTCCAGATGAATTTGCAAATTGTTCTGTCTAACTCTTCGAAGAATTGGATTGGTATTTTGATGGGGATTGCATTGAATGTGTAGATCGCTTTTGGTAAAATGGCAATTTTTACTATATTAATCCTGCCAATCCATGAGCATGGGAGATCTTTCCATCTTCTGAGGTCTTCTTCAATTTCTTTCTTCAGAGGCTTGAAGTTCTTATTGTACAGATCTTTTACTTGCTTGGTTAAAGTCACACCGAGGTACTTTATATTATTTGGGTCTATTATGAAGGGTGTCGTTTCCCTAATTTTTTTCTCGGCTTGTTTCTCTTTTGTGTAGAGGAAGGCTACTGATTTATTTGAGTTAATTTTATACCCAGCCACTTTGCTGAAGTTGTTTATCAGCTTTAGTAGTTCTCCGGTGGAACTTTTGGGATCACTTAAATATAGTATCATATCATCTGCAAATAGTGATATTTTGACTTCTTCTTTCCCGATCTGTATCCCCTTGACCTCCTTTTGATGTCTGATTGCTCTGGCTAGAACTTCAAGAACTATATTGAATAAGTAGGGGGAGAGTGGGCAGCCTTGTCTAGTCCCTGATTTGAGTGGGATTGCTTCAAGTTTCTCTCCATTTAGTTTAATGTTAGCAACTGGTTTCCTGTATACAGCTTTTACTATGTTTAGGTATGGGCCTTGAATTCCTATTCTTTCCAGGATTTTTATCATGAAGGGGTGTTGAATTTCGTCAAATGCTTTCTCAGCATCTAATGAAATGATCATGTGGTTTTGTTCTTTCAGTTTGTTTATATAATGGATCACGTTGATGGTTTTCCGTATATTAAACCATCCCTGCATGCCTGGGATGAAGCCGACTTGATCATGGTGGATGATTGTTTTGATGTGCTCTTGGATTCGGTTTGCCAGAATTTTATTGAGTATTTGTGTGTCGCTATTCATAAGGGAAATTGGTCTGAAGTTCTCTTTCTTTGTTGGGTCTTTGTGTGGTTTAGGTATAAGAGTAATTGTGGCTTCATAGAAGGAATTCGGTAGTGCTCCATCTGTTTCAATTTTGTGGAATATTTTGGATAATATTGGTATGAGGTCTTCTATGAAGGTCTGATAGAATTCTGCACTAAACCCGTCTGGACCTGGGCTCTTTTTGGTTGGGAGACCTTTAATGACTGCTTCTATTTCCTTAGGAGTTATGGGGTTGTTTAACTGGTTTGTCTGTTCCTGATTTAACTTTGGTACCTGGTATCTGTCTAGGAAATTGTCCATTTCCTGCAGATTTTCCAGTTTTGTTGAATATAGGCTGTTATAGTATGATCTGATGATTTTTTTAATTTCCTCTGAATCTGTAGTTATGTCTCCTTTTCATTTCTGATTTTGTTAATTTGGACACACTCTCTGGGTCCTCTCGTTAGTCTGGCTAAGGGTTTATCTATCTTGTTGATTTTCTCAAAGAACCAACTTTTGGTTCTGTTGATTCTTTCTATGGTCCTTTTTGGTTCTACTTGGTTAATTTCAGCTCTGAGTTTGATTATTTCCTGCCTTCTACTCCTCCTGTGTGTATCTGCTTCTTTTTGTTCTAGAGCTTTTAGGTTTGCTGTCAAGCTGCTGACATATGCTCTTTCCTGTTTCTTTCTGCAGGCACTCAGCGCTATGAATTTTCCTCTTAGCACAGCTTTCATTGTGTCCCATAAGTTTGGGTATGTTGTACCTTCATTTTCATTAAATTCTAAAATGTCTTTAATTTCTTTCTTTATTTCTTCCTTGACCAGGTTATCATTGGGTAGAGCATTGTTCAATTTCCACGTATATGTGGGCATTCTTCCCTTATTGTTATTGAAGACCAGTTTTAGGCCGTGGTGGTCAGATAGCACGCATGGGATTATTTCTATCTTTCTGTACCTGTTGAGGCCCGTTTTTTGACCAATTATGTGCTCAATTTTGGAGAAAGTACCATGAGGAGCTGAGAAGAAGGTATATCCTTTTGCTTTAGGATAGAATGTTCTATAAATATCCGTTGAGTCCATTTGGCTCATGACTTCTCTTCGTCTGTCTACGTCTGTTTAATTTCTGTTTCCATGATCTGTCCATTGATGAGAGTGGGGTTTTGAAATCTCCTACTATTATTGTGTGAGGTGCAATGTGTGTTTTGAGCTTTAGTAAGGTTTCTTTTACGTATGTAGGTGCCCATGTATTTGGGGCATAGATATTTAGGATTGAGAGTTCATCTTGGTGGATCTTTCCTTTGATGAGTATGAAGTGTCCTTCCTTATCTTTTTTGATGACTTTTAGTTGAAAATTGATTTTATCTGATATTAGAATGGCTACTCCAGCTTGCTTCTTCCGACCATTTGCTTGGAAAGTTGTTTTCCAGCCTTTCACTCTGAGGTAGTGTCTGTCTTTGTCTCAGAGGTGTGTTTCCTGTAGGCAGCAGAATGCAGGGTCCTCATTGCATATCCAGTTTGTTAATCTATGTCTTTTTATTGGGGAGTTGAGGCCATTGATGTTGAGAGATATTAAGGAATAGTGATTATTGCTTCCTGGTATATTCATATTTGGATGTGAGGTTATGTTTGTGTGCTTTTCTTCTCTTTGTTTTGTTGCCAAGACAATTAGTTTCTTGCTTCTTCTAGCGTATAGCTTGCCTCCTTATGTTGGGCTTTACCATTTATTATCCTTTGTAGTGCTGGATTTGTAGAAAGATATTGTGTAAATTTGGTTTTGTCATGGAATATCTTGG
The DNA here is from genome assembly GCF_021556685.1 of Rattus norvegicus. NCBI lineage: Eukaryota > Metazoa > Chordata > Mammalia > Rodentia > Muridae > Rattus > Rattus norvegicus. Next base: position 64,380,005 of record NC_141543.1, read on the forward strand.
TTTCTCCATCTATGTTAATTGAGAGTTTTGCAGAATACAGTAACCTAGGCTCGCATTTGTGTTCTCTTAGGGTCTGTATGACATCAGTCCAGGATCTTTTGGCCTTCATAGTTTCTGGCGAAAAGTCTGGTGTGATTCTGATAGGTCTGCCTTTACATGTTACTTGACCTTTTTCCCTTACTGCTTTTAATATTCTTTCTTTATTTTGTGCATTTGGTGTTTTGACTATTATGTGACGGGAGGTGTTTCTTTTCTTGTCCAATCTATTTGGAGTTCTGTAGGCTTCTTATATGCCTATGGGTATCTCTTTTTTTTTGGTTAGGGAAGTTTTCTTCTATGATTTTGTTGAAGATATTTACTGGTCCTTTGAGTTTGGAGTCTTCACTCTCTTCTATACCTATTATCCTTAGGTTTGATCTTCTCATTGAGTCCTGGATTTCCTGTATGTTTTGGACCAGTAGCTTTTTCCGCTTTACATTATCTTTGACAGTTGAGTCAATGATTTCTATGGAATCTTCTGCTCCTGAGATTCTCTCTTCCATCTCCTGTATTCTGTTGGTGAAGCTTGTATCTACAGTTCTTTGTCTCTTCTTTTGTTTTTCTATATCCAGGGTTGTTTCCATGTGTTCTTTCTTGATTGCTTCTATTTCCATTTTTAATTCCTTCAACTGTTTGATTGTGTTTTCCTGGAATTCTTTCAGGGATTTTTGTGACTCCTCTCTATGGGCTTCTACTTGTTTATTTATGATTTCTTGGAATTCTTTCAGGGATTTTTGTGACTCCTCTCTATGGACTTCTACTTGTTTAATTATGTTTTCCTGGAATTCTTTCAGGCATTTTTGTGATTCCTCTCTGTAGGCTTCTACTTGTTCTCTAAGGGAGTTCTTCACGTCTTTCTTGAAGTCCTCCAGCATCATGATCAAATATGATTTTGAAACTAGATCTTGCTTTTCTGGTGTGTTTGGATATTCCGTGTTTGTTTTGGTGGGATAATTGGGCTCCGATAGTGCCATGTAGTCTTGGTTTCTGTTGCTTGGGTTCCTGCGCTTGCCTCTCGCCATCAGATTATCTCTAGTGTTACTTTGTTCTGCTCTTTCTGACAGTGGCTAGACTGCCCTATAAGCCTGTGTGTCAGGAGTGCTGTAGACCTGTTTTCCTGTTTTCTTTCAGCCTGTTATGGCGACAGAGTGTTCTGCTTTCGGGCGTGTAGTTTTTCCTCTCTACAGGTCTTCAGCTGTTCCTGTGGGCCTGTGTCTTGAGTTCACCAGGCAGGTCACTTGCAGCAGAAAAGTTGGTCTTACCTGTGGTCCTGAGGCTCAAGTTCACTCGCAGGGTGCTGTCCTCGAGCTCTCCATGGCGGCAGCAACCAGAAAGATCTGCGCCGCCATTTCCGGGAGCTTCAGTGCACCAGGGTTCCAGATGGTGTTTGGTGTTTTCCTCTGGCGTCCGAGATGTGTGTGCAGAGTGCAGTCTCTTCTGGTTTCCCAGGCGTGTCTGCCTCTCTGAGGGTTTAGCTCTCCCTCCCACGGGATTTGGGTGCAGAGAACTGTTTATCCGGTCTGTTTCCTTCAGGTTCCGGTGGTGTCTCAAATGCAGCAGTCCTGCCGCTCCTGGGCCCTCCCCCACGGGAACCCAGAGGCCTTATACAGTTTCCTCTTGGGCCAGGGATGTGGGCAGGGGTGGGCAGTGTTGGTGGTCTCTTCTGCTCTGCCGCCTCAGGAGTGCCCACCTGACCAGGCGGTGGGGTCTCTCTCCCACGGTGTCTGGGAGCAGAGAGCTGCTGCGGGCTGGGATCCGCTGGTGTGGGACTCCCGGTAAACACAGGAGGTGCCCGGTCCTAGAGGAATTCTGCCTCTGTGTGTCCCAAGATCACCAGGCAGGACTCTTGCAGCAGAAAAGTTGATCTTACCTGTGGTCCCGAGGCTCAAGTTTCGGATGTCCTCATTCTTAATAGCTTAGTAGTATTCCATTGTGTAAATGAATCATTTTCTGTATCTGTTCTTCTGTTGTGGGACATCTGGGTTGTTTCCAGCTTCTGGTTATCAGAAATAAGGCCACTGTGAACATAGTGGAACATGTGCCCCTGCGCCATGGCGGGACATCTTTTGGGTATATTCCCAAGAGTGGTATTGCTGGGTCTTTAGGTAAGTCTATTTCTAATTTTCTGAAGAACTTCTAAGTTGATTTCCAGAGTGGTTGTATCAGTTTGCAATCCCACCAGCAATAGAGGGGTGTTCCTCTTTCTCCACAGACTCATCAAAATGTGTTGTCACCTGAGGCTTTGATATTAGCCATTCTGACTGGTATAATGTGGAATCTCAGGTTTTGATTTCCAATTCTCTGATCACTAAGGACTTTGAACATTTCTTTAGGTGCTTCTCTGCCATTCAAGATTCCTCTGTTGGGAATTCTCAGTTTAGTACTACGCCACATTTTTTGATTGGGTATTTTGTTTTGTTGGTGGTTAGCTTCTTGAATTCTTTGTTTATTTTGGATATTAGTCCTCTATTGGATGTGGGATTAGTGAAAATTTTTTTACAATCTGTAGGGAGCTGATTTGTCTTATTGACTATGTCCTTTGTCTTATAGAAGGTTTGAATTTAACATGAGGCTTGTTGTATTGGTCAAAGAAATTTCATCAGCTAATATGATCATGTAATTTTTTCTTTGAGTTTGTTTACATATTAGATTAATGGATTTTTATATATTGAACTAACCCTGCACCCCTGGAATGAAGCCTACTGAATTGTGGTGAATGATGGCTTTGATCTGTTCTTGGGCTTGGCTTGTGGCAGTTTTACTGAGTAATTTTACATTGATATTAATAAGTGAAAGTGAAGTTCCCTTTATCCATTGGGTGTTTGTGTGGTTTATGGACCAGTGTAACTGGGGCTTCACAGAAAATAATTAGTTCATGTTCTTTCTGTTTCCTTTTGGGGAATACTTTAAGAAGTATTGGTATTAGGTCTTCATCAAAGGTCTGATAATCCTTCTGCATAAAATCCTTGTGGTCCTGGGATTTTTTTGTTTGTTTGGGAAACATTTTCTGACTTTTTCAATTTCCTTAACAGTTATGACAATGTTTAGATAGTTTGTGATCCTGATTTATGTTAATCCTGGTAATCAAGCAAACCACCCATTTCATCTACATTTTCCAGTTTTGTTGAGTACAGGCTTTTGTAGCAGGATCTAATTTTTTAAAAAATTTCCTTAGTTTCTGTTATTATGTCTCCTTTTTCATTTCTGATTTAATTAATTTGAATACTGTCTCAGTGCCCTTTAGTTAGTTTGGCAAAGAGTTTATCTATCTTGCTGATTTTCTCAAAGAACCATCCCTTAGTTTTGTTGATTCTTTATATAGTGCTCTTAGTTTCTAATTGGTTGATTTCAGCTCTCAGTTTGATTATTTCATGCCATCTACTCCTCTTGGGTTTGACTGTTTTCATATTCTAGAGCTTTCATTTGTGCTGTGAATCTTATCTCTCCAATTTTTTATGAAGTCATTCAGTGCTATAAATTTTCCTATTAGCACTGCTCTAATTGTGCCCCATAAGTTATGGTAGGCAGGTCCTTCATGTTAGTTAAAATCTAAGGAGTCTGACACACAGGCCTATAGGACAGTCTAGCCACTGTCAGAAATAGCAAAACAAGGTAACACCAGAGACAACCTGATGGCGAGAGGCAAGTGCAGGAACCCAAGCAATAAAAACCAAGACTACATGGCATCATCGGAGCCCAATTCTCCCACCAAAGCAAACACTGAATATTCAAACACACCAGAAAAGCAAGATCTAAATTTAAAATCACATTTGATCATGATCCTGGAGGACTTCAAGTAAGACATGAAGAACTCCCTTAGAGAAATGCAGGAAAACATAAATAAACAAGTAAATTCCTATAGAGAGGAATCACAAAAATCCCTGAAAGAATTCCAGGAAAACACAATCAAACAGGAGAAGGAATTAAAAATGGAAACAGAAGCAATAAAGAAAGCACAAAGGGAAACAACCCTGGATATAGAAAACCAAAGGAAGAGACAAGGAGCCACAGATACAAGCATCACCAACAGGATACAAGAGATAGAAGAGGGAATCTCAGGAGAAGAAGATTCCATAGAAATCATCAACACAACAGTCAAAGATAATGGAAAATGGAAAAAGCTACTGGTCCAAAACATACAGGAAATCCAGGACTCAATGAGAAGATCAAACCTAAGAATAATAGGTATAGAAGAGAGTGAAGACTTCCAGCTCAAAGGACCAGTAAATATCTTCAACAAAATCATAGAAGAAAACTTCCCTGACCTAAAGAAAGAGATTCCCATAAACATACAAGAAACCTACAGAACTCCAAATAGATTGGACCAGAAAAAACTACTCCCATCACATAATAGTCAAAACACGACATGCACAAAACAAAGAAAGAATATTAAAAGCAGTAAGGGAAAAAGGTCAAGTAACGTATAAAGGCAGAGCTATCAGATTCACACCAGACTTCTGACCAGAGACTATGAAAGCCAGAAGATCCTGGACAGATGTCATACAGACCCTAAGAGAACACAAATGCGAGCCCAGGTTACTGTATCCTGCAAAACTCTCAATTAACATAGATGGAGAAACCAAGATATTCCATGGCAAAACCAAATTTACACAATATCTTTCTACAAATCCAGCAATACAAAGGATAATAAATGGTAAAGCCCAACATAAGGAGGCAAGCTACAACCTAGAAAAAGCAAGAAACAAATCATCTTGGAAACAAAACAGAAAAGAAAAGCACATAAACTCACATCCAAATATGAATATACCAGGAAGCAATAATCACTATTCCTTAATATCTCTCAACATCAATGGTCTCAACTCCCCAATAAAAAGACATACATTAACAAACTGGATATGCAATGAGGACTGTGCATTCTGCTGCCTACAGGAAACACACCTCTGAGACAAAGACAGACACTACCTCAGAGTGAAAGGCTGAAAAATAGCTTTCTAAGGAAATGGTCTGAAGAAGCAAGCTGGAGTAACCATTCTAATATCGAATAAAATCGATTTTCAACTAAAAGACGTTAAAAATATAAGGAAGGACACTTCATATTCATCAAAGGAAAAATTTACCCAGATGAACTCTCAATCCTAAATATCTATGCTCCAAATACAAGGGCAACTACATACATAAAAGAAACCTTACTAAAGCTCAAAGCACACATTGCACCTCACACAATTATAGTAGGAGATTTCAACACCCCACTCTGATCAATGGACAGATCATGGAAACAGAAATTAAACAGAGACATAGAAGGACTAAGAGAAGTCATGAACCAAATGGACTTAACAGATATTTATAGAACATTCTATCCTAAAACAAAAGGATATACCTTCTTCTTACCACCTCATGGTACTTTCTCCAAAATTGACCATATAACCGGTCATAAAACAGGCCTCAAAGATACAGAAAGATAGAAATAATCCTATGTGTCCTATCAGGCCACCATGGCCTAAAGCTGGCCTTCAATAACAATAAGAGAAGAATGGCCGCATATACATGGAAGTTGAACAATGCTCTACTCAATGATAACCGTGTCAAGGAAGAAATAAAGAAAGAAATTAAAGACTACTGAGAATTTAATGAAATTGAAGGTACAACATACCCAAACTTATGGGACACAATGAAAGCTGTGCTAAGAGGAAAACTCATAGCTCTGAGTGCCTGCAGAAAGAAAGAGGAGAGAGCATATATCAGCAGCTTGACAGCACACCTAAAAGCTCCAGAACAAAAAGAAGCAAATACACCCAGGAGGAGTAAAAGGCAGGAAATAATCAAACTTAGAGCTGAAATCAACCAAGTAGAAACAAAAAGGACTATAGAAAGAATCAAGAGAACCAAAAGCTGGTTCTTTGAAAAAATCAACAAAATAGATAAACCCTTAGCCAGACTAAGGAGAGGACACAGAGAGTATGTCCAAATTAACAAAATCAGAAATGAAAAGGGAGACATAACTACAGAATCAGAGGAAATTAAAAAAATCATCAGATCCTACTACAAAAACCTATATTCAACAAAACTTGAATATCTGCAGGAAATGGAAAATTTCCTAGACAGATACCAGGTACCGAAGTTAAATCAGGAACAAATAAACCATTTAAACAACCCGATAACTCCTAAAGAAATAGAAGCAGTCATTAAAGTTCTCCCAACCAAAAAGAGCCCAGGTCCAGATGGGTCCAGTGCAGAATTCTATCAGACCATCATAGAAGACCTCATACCAATACTACCCAAACTATTCCACAAAACTGGAACAGACGGAGTGCTACCAGATTCCTTCTATGAAGCCACAAGAACTCTTATACCTAAACTTCACAAAGACCCAACAAAGAAAGAGAACTTCAGACCAATTTCCGTTATGAATATTGACGCAAAAATACTCTATAAAATTCTGGCAAACCGAATCCAAGAGCACATCAAAACACTCATCCACCGTGATCAAGTAGGCTTCAACCCAGGCATGCAGGGATGGTTTAATATATGGAAAACCATTAACATAATCCATTATATGAACAAACTGAAAGAACAAAACCACATGATCATTTCATTAAATCCCGAGAAAGTATTTGGCAAAATTTAACACCCCTTCATGATAAAAGTCCTGGAAAGAATAGGAATTCAAGGCCCATACCTAAACATAGTAAAAGCCATATACAGAAAATGAGTAGCTAACATTAAACTAAATGGACAGAAACTCGAAGCAATCCCACTAAAATCAGGGACTAGACAAACCTGCCCACTATCTCCCTACTTATTCAATATAGTTCTGGAAGTTGTAGACAGAGCAATCAGACAAGAAAAGGAGATGAAAGGGATACAAAATGCCAAAGAAGAAGTAAAAAATATCACTATTTACAGATGATATAATAGTTTGTTTAAGTGATCACAAAAGTTCCATTAGAGAAGTACTAAACCTGATAAACACCTTCAGCAAAGTGGCTGGGTATAAAACTAACTCAAATAAATCAGTAGCCTTCCTCTACACAAAAGAGAAACAAGCCGAGAAAGAAATTAGGGAAACAACACCCTTCATAATAGTCCCAAATAATATAAAATACCTCGGTGTGACTTTACCCAAGCAAGTGAAAGATCTGTATGATAAGAACTTCAAGCCTCTGAGGAAAGAAATTGAAGAAGACCTCAGAAGATGGAAAGATCTTCCATGTTCATGGATTGTCAGGATTAATATAGTAAAATGGCCATTTTACCAAAAGCGATCTGCAGATTCAATGCAATCCCCATCAAAATACCAATCCAATTCTTCAGAGAGTTAGACAGAACAATTTGCAAATTCATCTGGAATTACAAAAAACCCAGGATAGCTAAAACTATCCTCAATAGTAAAAGGACTTCTGGGGGAATCACTATCCCTGAACTCAAGCAGTACTACAGAGCAATAGTGATAAAAACTGCATGGTATTGGTACAGAGACAGACAGATGGACCAATGGAATAGAATTGAAGACCCAGAAATGAACCCACACACCTATGGTCACTTGATTTTTGACAAAGGAGCCAAAACCATCCAATGGAAAAAAGATAGCATTTTCAGCAAATGGTGCTGGTTCAACTGGAGGTCAGCATGTAGAAGGATGCATATCGATCCATGCTTATCACCCTGTACAAAGCTTAAGTCCAAGTGGATCAAGGACCTTCACATCAAACCAGATACACTCAAACTAATAGAAGAAAAAGTGTGGAAGCATCTCAAACACATGTGCACTGGAGAAAATTTCCTGACCGAAACACCAAGGGCTTAATCTCTAAAATCAAGAATTGACAAATGGGATCTCATAAAACTGCAAAGCTTCTGTAAGGAAAAGGGCACTGTTGTTAGGACAAAATTACAACCAACAGATTGGGAAAAGATATTTACCAATCCTACAACCAATAGAGTTCTTATATCCCAAATTTACAAATAACTCAAGAAGTTAGACTGCAGGGAGACAAATAATCCTATTAAAAATGGGGTTCAGAGCTAAACAAAGAATTCACAGCTAAGGAATGCCGAATGGCTGAGAAACACCTAAAGAAATGTTCGATATCTTTAGTCATAAGGGAAATGCAAATCAAAACAACCCTGAGATTTCACCTCACACCAGTGAGAATGGCAAAGATCAAAAACTCAGGTGACAGCAAATGATGGCAAGGATGTGGAGAAAGAGGAACACTCCTCCATTGTTGGTGGGATTGCAGACTTGTACAACCATTCTGGAAATCAGTCTGGAGGTTCCTCAGAAACTTGGACATTGAACTACCTGAGGACCCAGCTATACCTCTCTTGGGCATATACCAAAAACATGCCCCAACATATAACAAAGACACATGCTCCACTATGTTCATAGCAGCCACATTTATAATAGCCAGAAGCTGAAAATAACCCAGATGCCCTTCCACAGAGGAATGGATACAGAAAATGTGGTACATCTACACAATGGAATATTACTCAGCTATCAAAAACAATGACTTTATGAAATTCATAGGCAAATGAATGGAACTGGAAAATATTCTGAGTGAGGTAACCCAGTCACAGAAAAACACACATGGTATGCACTCACTGATAAGTGGCTATTAGCTCAAATGCTCGAATTACCCTAGATGCACAGAACACATGAAACTCAAGAAGCATGATAAAAATGCGAATGCTTCACTCCTTTAAAAGTGGAACAAGAATACCCTTAGGGGCGTATAGAGAGGCAAAGTTTAGAACAGAGGCAGAAGGAACACCCATTCAGAGCCTGCCCCACATGTGGCCCATACATATACAACCACCCAATTAGGTAAGATGGATGAAGGAAAGAATTGCAGGCCAACAGGAACCAGATGTAGATCTCTCCTGAGAGACACAGCCAGAATACAGCAAATACATAGGCGAATGCCATCATTAAACCACTAGACTGAAAACAGGATCCCCATTGAAGGAATCTTAGAAAGGACTGAAATAGCTTGAAGGGGCTTGAGACCCCATATGAATAACAATGCCAACCAACCAGAGCTTCCAGGACTAAGCCACTATCCAAAGACTACACATGGACTGACCCTGGGCTCCAACTGCATAGGTAGCAATGAATAGCCTAGTAAGAGCACCAGTGGAAGGGGAAGCCCTTGGTCCTGCCAAGACTGAACCCCCAGTGAACGTGAATGTTGGGGGGAGGGTGGTAATGGAAGGAGGATGGGGAGGGGAACACCCATACAGAAAGGGTGGTGGAGGGATTAGTGGGATTTTTGTCAGGAACCCGGGAAGTGGAATAACAATTGAAATGTAAATAAGAAATACTCAAGTTAATAAAGATGGAAAAACAATCTAAGGAGTCTTTAATATCTTTCTTTAGATCTTTCCTAACCAAGTTATCATTGAGTAGAAAGTTGTGCAGCTTCCATGCATACATGGGCTTTCTGTTGCTTTTGTTGTTATTAAAGACCAGCACTAGTTTATGGTAATCATATAAAATGAAAGGGATTATTATAATCTCCTTGGATCTGTTGAGGTGTGTTTTGTTTTCAATCATATGGTTAGATTTGGAGAGGGTATGATGAGGTGCAAAGAAGAAGATATATTCTTTTGTTTTAAGGTGAAATGTTCTATAGATATCTGTTAAATCCATCTGTTTCATAACTTCTATTAGTTTAGTATATGTTCCTATGATCTGTCAATTGGTGATACTGGAGTACTGAAGTCTCCTGCTACTATTGTGTGAGTTTAGTAACATTTCTGTTACAATCGTGGGTTCCCTTGCATTTGGGGAGTAGATGTCCAGAATTAAGACTTTATCTTTGTGGATATATCCTTTGATGAGTATGATGTTTCCCTTCCTATCTAGTTTGATAGTTTTAATTGAAAGTCTATCTTATTTGATATTATAATGGCTACTTCAGGTTGTTTCTTCAGACTATTTTCTTGAAAACCCTTTTCCAACCTTTTATTCTGAGGTAGTGTCTGTATATGCCACTGAGGTGTGTTTCCGTATGCAGCAAAATACTGGGTCCTGTTTACTTATTCAGTCTGTAAGTCTATATCTTTTTGGGGGGGATTCAGTCCATTGATGTTGAGAGATATTCAAGACCAAGGATTGTTGGTTCTTGTTTTTTTATTTGTTTGTTTTTGTTTTGTTTTTTATTTGATTGCTATGTTAATATCTTCTACAGTATCTTGTATGCCTAAGATACTCTCTTCTACATGTAAGTCCTGGTGGTTAGCTTCTTTAATTTGTAATATATTTTGTAATATTAGCCTTCTATCAGATATGGGGTTAGTGAAGATTTTCTTTTCCAGTTGGTGGTTGCTGATTTGTCTTATTGACTATGTCCTTTGCCTTGCAGAAGCTTTGCCTTTTAACATGAAAGTTCGTTGTATTTGTCAAATGATTTTCTCTCTTACCCTCTGTAAGTCCTGATCTCTCTCCTAAGTTTTTCGTATCTAGGGATGCCTTCCTTTGTGGTTTGTTTATTGTTTCTATTTCCATTTTTAGATACTGGATAGTTTTGTTTAATTGCTTCACCTGTTTGTTTTTGATTAGGGCTTCTACTTGTTCACCTGTGTTTTCCTGTATTTATTTAAGGGAGTTATTTATATCCTCTTTTAGGTACTGTATCATTTTCATGAGATGAATTTTAGGTTATAACTTTGCTTTCATGTGTGTTGAGGTATCCAGGGCTTACTGTGGTGGAAGGACTGGATTCTGATGGTGCCAAATGACCTGAGTTTCTTTTGCTTATGTTCTTGTACTTGCCTCTAGACATTTGATTATCTCTGGTGTTAACTGGTTTTTTCTGGATGGAGCCTGACCATCTTGAGAATTTGCTCATGATACACCTCCTGGGAATTAAGCTATCTCTGGATATAGGCAGGGGGGACAATATAAGTTTCTTTCATCTATTTTTTAAGACTTTTATAATAAAGGAAATTTGCATTGTTTTCTTTTGTGTGTGGCAAAAGAACAAAGCATGACATGAAAGTTTAATCATGAGGGAATAGGACCAAAAGTACACAGAGGTGGAGGGAAGAAGAGAAAGAGAGAAGAGAAGAGAAGAGAAGAGAAGAGAAGAGAAGGCAAAGGGAAATAGTGACTTGCATACTACCAATGCATCTATTTAGGTTAGCATCATTTGTTGAAAATGCTTTCTTATTGTCATTGTATGTTTCAGGTACTTTATTGAAAATTAGGTGCCTGTAGATGTGTGGATTTATGTCTGTGTCCTTGATTCTCTTCCATTGATCAACCTGTCCGTTTTTATACTACTACCATGCGTTTTTCAATTACTATTGCTCTTTAATATATCTTGAAAGCAAGGATGGGTGATGCCTCTGGATGTTCTTTTATTGTATAGGATTGTTTTAGCTATTCTTTTTTTTCTGTATTAAGTTGGGCTTTGTTATGATAATGTCTGTAAAGTATTGTGTTGGAATTTTAATGGGTATTGCATTGAATATATAGATGGCTTTGGTAAGATGGCCATTTATTCTATGTTTCTCCCTCTGATCCATGAGCATGGATATCTTTCCACCTTCTGATATCTTCATCAATTTCCATCTTCTATGAGGTCTCCCAGGCCTTTCACTTGCTTGTTAAAGATAGCATATATTTTACTGGTGAGCTTGGGGTAGGTGGGAAATATATATGAGAATAGGAAGGATCAGTGGGTGTGTTGGATGAAAAAAATACTAAGTGAAATGACTGCATTGGGGTTATTTGGGGTGCAAGGTAGAAACTCAGGGCAATGGAAACTTCAGAGAATCTACAACAGTGGCACTAGTGAAGATTTCTAATAATGGGGAACACAGAACCTGTACTGGCCATGCGTTGTAACCAAGCAAGGATTCAAGTGGAGGGAATGGAACACCAACTGAGCCACAAAACCTCCAACCTACACTTTGTCATATCTGCATGTAGTTCTAGGACTGGGGCTTAGCATAACCATCATCAGAGTAAGGAGTCTTTATCTGACAACTGATGAGAACAGATGCAGATCTCCACAACCAAATATTAGGCAGAAAATTTGGATAGTCCTATGGAGGAGAAGTGGGAAGGATTAGAGGAGCCAGAGGGATCAAGGACACCACAAAAAACCTGGCCCATATAATCAACTCCCAGGGACTCAAGTGGGCTTATAAAGATCAGGGAGCCTGTATGGCCGGACCCAGGTCTCTGCATATATTGTTATGGTTTTATAGTTGGATGGTCTTTTGGAATTCTAATAGTGGGAGAGAGGCCTATCTCTTATTCTTTTGCTTGATTTGGGATTCTTTCCTCCTACTTTGTTGTCTTCTCCAGCCTTGATAAGAAAAGTTCTGCTTGGTCTTATTATAGCTTGTTATTCTGTGTTTGATGATGTCACTGGAAAAATTTTCTCTTTTCTGAAGGGATATAAAGGTGAGGTAGGTCCAGGGTAAAGGAAATGTAGGGAAGGTGATTCTGGAGTGAGGGAGGAGGGGAAATAGCAGTCAGGATGTAATATATAAGAGAAAGAGAAATAATGTGGAAAAATAATTTAAATATACAACCAAACCAGAAACATCAAAGCATCATATTTGTATAAAATTTGATGAAATCTATTATATGAACCTCTAACATATATTCTTAAAATGGCATTCACATGACTTAACTTTGTTTTTAATTTTAGTTAATTCTCATATAGTGCAGAAATAAGAGTCTAATCAATGTTTCACACACACATGTATAGTACATATATACACATATATGTATATATGACATATATGTGTGTAAATATACATGTATATAATATATGTTCACCTACATGTGCACTTATACATACACGTGCACATTCATATACATATAATACATGTATAAATATATTGTCTTGGCCAAAGGGGAGTGGCACTATGAGGAAGTATTCCTTTGTTGGAGTATGTGTGGCCTTGTTGCAATAAATGTGTTTTTGTGGAAGTGATCTCTAAGGTCTCCTAATTCTCAAGCTCTACCCAGTGTGGTATTTAAGAACCTTATCCTGGCTACCTGGGAAGACAGTCTCATTCTGACTGACTTGGATCAAGTTGTAGATTTCTCAGCTCCTTCTAGAGCACCATGTCTGCCTGCATGCTGTCATGTTTCTTGCCATGATGTTAATGGACTGAAACTCTGAAACTGTACCATTCCCAATTAAATGTCCTTTATAAAAGTTGACTTGGAGTGATGTAGATGTAGATCGCTCCAAGTCAACTTTTATAAAGGACATTTAATTACAACAATGCCAAGCAACCAGAGCTTCCAGGGACTAAGCCACTACCTAAAGACTATACATGGACTGACCCTGGACTCTGACCTCATAGGTAGCAATGAATATCCTAGTAAGAGCACCAGTGGAAGGGGAAGCCCTGGGTCCTGCTAAGACTGAACCCCCAGTGAACTAGACTGTTGGGGGGAGGGCGGCAATGGGGGGAGGGTTGGGAGGGGAACACCCATAAGGAAGGGGAGGGGGAAGGGGGATGTTTGCCCAGAAACCGGGAAAGGGAATAACACTCGAAATGTATATAAGAAATACTCAAGTTAATAAAAAAAAAGTTGACTTGGTCATGGTGTCTCTTCACAGCAATGGAACCCAAACTAAGGCAATATACATATCCATGTACTCATACATATATGTGTATACTTATATATATCAGAGTCCTGCACCCACAGTCAAGTCAATCAAGTACTGGTGTGGAAACAGCACTGGGTGATGTCCAAAGTCTAATGATTTCTGTCCTTAAGTCTTTCTTTCTGTTCTGGGGACCTAACACACACTCTCTCCCCCCCTCTGGCTTCTGGAAATTTAACTCTTGCTATGTTGGGCCAAAAGCTGGTGGATTCTGTAAATAGACACCTGCTGATAGCAACAGAGGATTAAGAAAAAAGTAGTTATTTGGGTTCTTTACTCTTTGACTTGGGTTTTCTCTGGCCAGGGAAAAGGCTCAGAGTTTGTTAACTCTTTCTCATCCAGCGAGAAAGGACGAGAGAGAGAGAGAGAGAGAGAGAGAGAGAGAGAGAGAGGGAGAGAGAGAGAGAGAGAAAAAGAGAGAGACATACACACAAATGATGAATAAGAAAAGATCTACACCAAACCTTTATTTTTGCTCTCAGTTTTTTATACCTTTTAGACAAAATGTTCTCTTATAAGAAAAAAAAATCTCCTTAGGTAAAATGTTACACAAAATGGGCATTACAGAAAGATGTTGATAGTAAGTTTAAAGCAATGCTTCATTCTATATGCTTATTATAAGTTCAAAGCAACAGTTTCACATGCCTTGTCATAGTGCCATAGTGCATACCTGAGTCCTCATCCTTGGATCTGACCTAGAATGTATGTTATTCCTTGATCAGAATCTGCCCAAGCCTTTTTTCCTTCTTAGTGAAATTTATGTAAGATCATTGTATTCATTATTATTCAGACTTTACTTACTACTATTTGAGGAGAGGGGCATTCTTTCCTTGATTCTATCTTTCTTACATTTTTTTTTCTGAAAAAATAAAAGCTAACACCGTCTTCTTAAACTTCCTTCTTTTTTTTTCTTTTCTTTTTTTTTCGGAGCTGGGGTTAAACTTCCTTCTTAAAACTATTTTAATCAAATCAGGAATTCTATAAAGTTATTAATTCATCTAAACAGCATTAATTTACGAATGTTCATCTTCATGCTGATCTGCAAGAAATCTGTCCAATATGGTGAGTTGATGCCCAGGTATCATTAGGCTATGTAATAATGGCAGGAAATGCATTTCACCAGCAAATAGCAGTCTTGGGACAAAATCCCTTGGGCTGTGCCCCTTCAGAGTGCACCCATCACAGCCATGCTAAATGATGGGTTATTTCGCTTGCCATAATGTTTCATACATGGATTCTGTCCCATATACATGTACATAAATTATATATATATATATATATATATATAGATATATACATTAACATTCATATAAATTACATGCACATGCATATCACATATACAAATGTGTATACATAATGTGTAATATATATATTATACATATATGTTGTAGAACTGAAAATTTAAAGCTTCTAAATTTTGTGAAAATTTAATGTTCTCTCAAAGTATTTATTTCTATTAATTTAAAATTTCTTAGGTGTTATTATTATTATCATTATCATTATTATCAATTATTACATAAAACAGAGTCCAGTTAGAGCTGTCCAGATGTACATGACTGGGTTATTCACTAGTGTATGGGCAGCCTGACGATGTCCACCCCACCTCACAACAAAAGACACTCTTCCTTGTAGAAATGATAAACTGCAAAGAGCTCCTCAGGAAAGGTAATAGGAATCCACTCCCACTTCCACATTTAATTATTTTAAAATTTAAAATAAATTATATCACTTTTTTCCTTCTCTCCTACATCATACTCATCCTATATCTGATACCCCTCCCAAATTCACAGCTTCCTCTTCTTTAACATTCATGGTCATAACATACAGATAAACAAATCCACATATGCATATTCCCACTGAGATCATTCAACATTGATAGCATGTATAGGCGTTAGGACTGACCATTTTTTACTAGATAAGCCATCAGGGATCTCAACACTGGGGAACAAGAATGCTCCCTATCTTTGTAATTGTTAATTACCCATAGCTTTTCATCTAGTTGAGGAATACCAATTCCTGTTGGAATTGTTCCACCTGGAAAATTTAACTGGCTTGATCACATTCCCTTGACCACAGTCCCTAAAACTTATGATTGCAATGTAAGTGCAAAGTGCTCTGTCATCATGTGGTCAGCATGATGGTCACAATCCTTGTTTCCATCCTCTCAATCTTCCAATCTTTGTACCTCTTCTTTCATGATGCTTCCTGAGAGTTGAAGAAGGGATGGCCCAGATAAGATACAATCTGTGGCTGCATATCATAGTCACTTATTCTCAGTCATTGTACATTTATGTGACTCGGTATTAACCAATACCCATAAGGATAAGGAGCTTCTCTACCTAAGGCTGCAAACAATACAGAACTATGGGTGACAACATAAATATACAGAAGTCTATGATCTTTGTACATGACCATTGGTATATGGCTTTTTAAGATATCTAAATGAAATTTCACTCATTCAATATCTGCTCTTTACATTTGCCTTTTTCTCTACAGAAACTCCACACAGTTGCACACATCAAAAATGTATTCAATTTTGCTCTCAGATAATGTCTCATTTTATGAGTATAATACATTTTATTTATCTGATCATCATTTGATTGCTCATTCTGCTTTCCAACAATCATAAATAATACTTATCTGCAAAATAAAAGCAAAACCAATATTTTAATCCCAACTTATTTTAGGTATGTGCCTAAGAGAAAATTTTCTCATACATATTGAGACTTTATGCTTAATAGTCCATTGGCCAATAATTGATGTTTCAGAGTTCCATTTCCGAAGGGTCTCACTGTGCATTCCAGGCTGACTTCACAGGGTCTTACTTTGCAGTGAGTAAGAAAACATCACAGGATCTCGTTGTGCAGTGAAGCTGATTTTACAGAGTCACACTGTGCAGCTGGACTGACCTTACATTTATATTGATGCTACTCCCTTAGCTGCATGTGTGCTGGGATCAGAGGCATATAATCACACCTGACTTAATTTCTAATTTACTTGTTTAATTTTTTGTTAACTCTCTTGTTCTTTACCTCTTCTTCTCTTTAAGCCACTACGATTCTCACACAGTCCATCTTCTACATTGTATATGGTATTCACCACACCACATTTTCTTAATATACTTTTATTATTTCATGTGTCAGTTGAATTTTTAAAATATGTGTAAAGACCTACATATTCTAGGCTATATTTTTACACAATGGTATTTCTTTTCATTGTTCAGCAGAGCTCTTTATTTCATTCTATAGCTATTAAACATGTCATTGCCATTGAATATTTCTGTCTTTTAAACTTTATTTTTTACATGAGGAGGTAACATACTTAATTTGCATATGTTTGGTAATGTTTCTGGTAATTCTGTTGTACTGTGCCAATGAGATTTCAGAATTTAGCTATAAGAACATCAGGTGCAATCTTACTTACATGAGAACTACAATACTATATATTTTAAAACAATATTCAATAAAAGTATAAGTCAAAATTCTATAAGTGATTATTCACATTTATAAATGTGTGTGTGTGTGTGTGTGTGTGTGTGTGTGTGTGTGTGTGTGTGTGTGCGTGCATAGGAATGACCACATAGATCACTGGATTGGAGACATCATACTTCACGAAACACGATAAAGTACAAAGAGAAGTACAAAGACTGTGGGAAACAGAAGAGATAAAGTTCTGCATATTTCTATTGATGATTACACAGAGGCTCAAGTGAGTATGTTCTCAGGCAGTGAGAAGCCCATTAATACAGGATTGTCTTCACATGGAGATGATGTGGCAAGTGGTAGTGATGAACAGAGTATTAAGAATTGGATTTGTGTGTCATCACCTACCAAGGACAACTGAGGGAATTAAATAGATGAAGGTTATTCTATGCTGTAGTTAAGCAAAGAATATGAAAAACAAAGTAATTTTTTTCTACAGAAATCAGACAAAAAGAGTTGAAGTAGTCATGGTCTCATATGCATTCACACATTGTCCTTTTGTGGGAGATGGGAAGTCAGTGAATCTCATATACTTCAGTCTGTGAAACAGAACCTTCTCTATCACTTTCAGATTGTCACAGTGTTAAGAAAAGATACTCACTAAAAATGATGGCTTACAAAGTAAAATAAGAATATGCATGAGGGATTAGCAGCTTCTAGCTTTCTTTCTTCTTTCCCTCATTGAATAAATTGAATGATCCCTATTTATTAATCAATTCCAAATTAACACAAAAATTATACAAATGACAATTGTACATAATGATTCCAACAAATTTGTTAAGGCTTAAGACAAGTGAGAAAATATAACATGGGTAGAAAGAATATGGGAAGTTAAGAGAAAAAAATGTCAAAACCAGTATGGGAAAACATCTAGGAAAGAGTAGAAGAATGCAGGCTAATGAAGAGATTTCATTGTGGTCCAGTGTCATTAATCCATTCTGTTAACTATTTAAACTGATGTATTCTTGAACACAGAAATATGGTAACATAATAAATTTTTGCACTAACATAAGGGGAACAGGATTACATTAGAGAGTCCTTCATCCACTGTTGCATTTGCATGCTTGTTTATGCAAGACAAGGAGAAAGTTATAGCCAGATATCAAAGACAACTTATTGTCCTTTGACTACTGGACTTAACCTCTTCTCTTTCATGTATTGAACAATTATGTAGCATGCTCCTTCCTTGTAGGTCCTATGAGGAGGGACAATTTCTGTTACAAAATTAATGTAAATACATGTATTACATGAAATTATGTGTCAATCCAAAGTACTGCCATTACAGAGAGATTTTCTTATTGCAGATAAGTTTTATTAGGGCTCTCTTCATGTCTCTGTTTCTCAGGCTGTAGATAAAGGGGTTTAGCATAGGAGTAACTGCTGTGTACATCATAGCCATGGCATTCTCTTTTACAGTTGAATTATTACCTGATGGA
This sequence comes from Rattus norvegicus, assembly GCF_021556685.1. Lineage (NCBI taxonomy): Eukaryota > Metazoa > Chordata > Mammalia > Rodentia > Muridae > Rattus > Rattus norvegicus. Next base: position 64,398,563 of record NC_141543.1, read on the forward strand.
CATAAGTAGAGACCAATAATTGTCCCATAGAACAGAGACACAACAGACAGATGGGAACCACAGGTGGAGAAGACTTTGTGGATGCCCTGCGTAGATGGAACCTTAATAATGGAGAGGAAAATCCTTACATAGGACATAACAATGAGTAGGAATGGAATAATAATGATGAGTCCTCCTATGATAAATACCATCAACTCATTAATATAAGTGTCTGAGCAAGACAACTTCAGAAGTGCAGAAATGTCACAGAAAAAGTGGAGAATCATATTCTTCTCACAAAAAGACAATCTAGCCATGAGCATAGTATGCATCATGGCATTAGATATTGTCAACATCCACAGTAATACCAATAGAGAGGCACAGAACCGGATGCTCATGATGCTGGTGTAATGCAAAGGAAAGCAGATGGCCACATAGCGGTCATAGGCCATGATCACAAGAAGGAAGCTCTCCATGTCCCCAAAAACCATAAAGAAGTATAACTGTGTCAGGCAGCCTATGTAGGATATAGACGGTACATGGCTCTCCATGTTCTGCAGCAACTTGGGCATTGTGACAGAGGAAAAGCAGAGGTCAGAGAAAGACAAGTTGCTGAGAAACAAGTACATGGGTGAGTGGAGCTTGGAGTCCAGTAGAACAAGGACAATGATTAACAGGTTTCCCAGGATAGTGGTGAGGTACATGACCATGAACAAAGTATAGAACAGGAGATGATACTCGGATGGGATGGGCAGACCCAGGAGGAGAAACTTTGATATCAAACTTTGGTTGTTTCCCGTCATGTTCTTCCTCTAATGACTTTAAGAAAACAATTATATTTTCTTAAAATTCCAGTCATTGTGCCTATATGATATCATAGATCAATTCCACTCTTTTGCTTCATTTGTTTATTTATAAAGAATTTTCCTTTATTTTTCATATTCTTTAATTTTTATATTCTTTACCTCATTATGACACGGAATACTCTTGGTCTATTTATTTTCTCTAATGTCCTTGGTAGATGATGATGTACAAACCAAACCCTGTACGGTCTGCTAATACCTTCTCTAGTATCCATATCCAGATATTATTGAAAAGGGACATGACTTGTTACATAGAGTGTGTGTTCTATACCCTACAATAATTAATCTTACTCTCTTCAAAGTAACTGTAGTTCCTATATCCAAATATGTTCAGTCTTATAGCCATGTTGCCTTAGCATGTTCTGCTTCTCTAGTATTGCCTCATCACACCTAATTGCTTTTGCTATGGAAAATGTATTGGCATTTATCTTTCCTTCATTTCTGTTAAACAATGGTGTTAACCTCAGTTTACACCATTTATAGTTTATTTCTCTGAGGTTTCTTGGAGAATTTTTGTATACCTATTCCTATTAATAGAAAATGAATCCAAAGGAAAACTCATACATTTAATGCATTAATTACCATTTAAATTCTGATGCAGTTGTCTTTGTAATCTACTGAATTATCTACCTTGCTGCTGTCTAATAATCTTTAACAGGCATATGTGGCCTAGTGCATCCTAAAGGAAATTCACTCTTTTCCCATAACATGTTCTTTCATCAATTTCTTTACTTTTTTATAATATGTAAACATTAATTCAATATCCGGTATGAGGGGTTGGGGATTTAGCTCAGTGGTAGAGCGCTTACCTAGGAAGCGCAAGGCCCTGGGTTCGGTCCCCAGCTCCAAAAAAGAGAACCAAAAAAAAATATCCTGTATGAGAATTCTACTGAATTTTTTCTTTTTTTTATTACCATGACATCCAACCCAGGACCTAATACAGTTTCTCATCTTCATTCTCATCCTGATATTCAAAGTTATCTAATTGCATTTCTAGAAATGGATGCCACCATTTCTTAAGTTAAATACTGGAATCAACATTCAATTCAAACTCCTGTGCAATGTCTCTACACTATTTTATTCAGTAGGTTTAACCCACAAAGTCATTATGAGATTTAAATATAGTTTTCTATTTCCAAATCCATTCCTTAGATGGCCATCTTCTTCTTTCACAGTTCTTATAACACCCAAACATCAGTTGCTTACCCAACATCTATCAACCACTACAGTCAAATATGACCTCACATGGCACATATGCACATATGCATTTTACTCCTCAGCAATGCTATACTCCAACTTGAAGTTGGTGACTCCATCATTTCTAACTTGATATACTCTTTGCCTATCACATCTTCTCCTCTGTGGCATAGCTTTTGCCCTTTGTGTTTCCACAATTTGACATGTCATATTTTAAGTTAAAACTTCCTTGTATAACTTCATGCTAAGACCTGCCACCATGGTCTCATAGCATCTTGTACTTATCTCACAGCTGGTCATTCCATAACAGTTGTTGTTGACAGACTATAAATTTCATGCAGGAACGACCATGCCTGCCCTCATGGCTACAGCAAGGTAAGGTCTGGCTGTCCCAGACCCGATATTCATGAAGATTTCCAAGCTGTTCTATAGCCTAATGCATAGGTTAAATATTAACGAAGAAGGTTACATTAAATATAAATAATTACACTTTCATTCTCTTCAAAATCTGAAGTCACAAAGTTAAACTTTTAACATTAAATTCTGATATTCTATGACTAGATTTACAAATATGATTGTGTATATATGGAAAGTATTGGGGTGTGCAAAATGCAATGCTCTTTTTATTAATACTAATGACTAACATCATAAGATTCTACTATATTCATATGATATTCATTTCCAAGTAAATAAATTTCATTTATAATGATGTAGAAAAATAAATACAATTACCATTATATAAAACATCAGTTAATTTTAATCCCTCCCTTGAGTTAATGTTCAGATATCCATACCTAACATGACAATTTTTATAGAAACTTGTCTAGGGCTTAAAAGCCATTTTATTCAAGTTGCAGTTCAAGGTACTTTCATTAATGTGTCTCACTGTGTATTAAACATTAATTTAGTTATTAAAATTATATCAGATGGAAGTAATTCTTATCTTTTATAATATGACAAGCTTCATATAAGCAGTTAGTAGAAATAAAGCAGAAAACTTAGAGCAATATAAGGGAAATCGTGCACCTGGTTTCTGAGAATTATTTGTATACTGTGAATGATTGTGGCCCATGTTTTATGTAGGCTTACATGAAGAGATTACAATGCAAAAATCACTTGTAATGGCTGCTGCTGCTGACCTAATGGACTTTACTACTTCAGTTATGAAACTCACAGTTTTTACTTCAATAGCAGATAAGACTGTCCAAGGAAATAGTTCCAGCTCACCTGGAATTCTCTGAAAACACTGACTATGGTTTTCAAGATGATACTCAGTTTTATAAATGGAAACTCAGGTGATGTGAATACTCTGATCCATGGGTTGCAGTAATGAGCAAGTACCTGCACTATTTGAAGTTGTACATATCTGTGCTCTTTTAGATAGACGATCTCTTCAAACCTTTCTAATATTTAAAACTAAAGACCTACTAAAAGAAGGATTAAGCACTGCAGCATTGTCCATACTCTAAAGAGTTGTTATTGAGTTGAAATGGGAAATATGCCCAATAAGTAATTGTAATAAGCTGAATCATTATCAAAATGATTATCAATGTAACTGTGTTATAATGTATTTCTAAAATATTCCTAAGTGTTGCAAAGTATTAAAATGGCAAAGAATAATATTATACCTGAAAACTTCCAGTCAGGCTATCATAAAATGGAAGTGCAAGACCTGTAGTTTAGAAGAGAGTAAGTTTCCTCCTGGTAATTTATCTTGGATAACTGAAGGTATATTTCAGTTCCTGCTCCAGACCCTGTCACCTTTATTCATTATCAGAACAGGAATGAACATCCTCTATACTCAACACCTTCTTCATGTCCCCTTCTAGCCATCTATGGACACCAGGGACCCAAGGGCCTCTGCATCCCTGAGGAATCCTTATCTTATGCAATTACCCAGGACCCAAATAGGACCAATTTTTCAAAGCCCTGAGGTGAGAACAGTTGGTGGTCACTGATCATTCATTAATATACTTAGTGATAAGGTATAAATGAAGAGAAATCAGATGTACATTTATCCTTTGCCTGTTTATGAAATTCATAGTCTTTATGTGTAATCCAGCTTAGATCTCAATAGACTGGACTCAATCAATTTAAAAAGCACTGAAATAATTGTGAATGCTTTTTTGAGCTAGACTATCAATTTGTGGGAATGGGGTTGTTAAGATATTCTTTTGTTATTCTCTAAATTTTCTAAGCAGAAATAGCATGAATCCTCTTTCATTTCTTATTCTTATGGTGTATACAGATTTTTTTCATTTTTAGCATGAATAATGGCTTATTACAATTTTAAAAATAAACAGTTTTTAAACCTCTTTTAATACTTGATTTTAACTTCAACTCATTCCTGCTTGTGTGTGTGTGTGTGTGTGTGTGTGTGTGTGTGTGTGTGGTTTGTGTGTGTGTGTTGATTTTTCTCTGCTTCTTTTGACTTTAATGCATTCTTATTAGGTTCCTAATACAATTCCTTTTAGTTCTTGTTTCTTTTTCAATGTTTGCATTCTGTGACATTAATTCACTCCTAATTATGTTTGGTTTTCAAAATTTCATTAGTTGTCATTTTTATGGTTAAAAATTGTACATTTATAATTAGCCATCTGTTCTCAGTTTACATGATCCCAACCTTGTTGGCAACATCTAGAGTATAATAATCAGGAGTCAAGCAAAAATGGCTTCTTCTCTTCATCAAGCATTGTCAGGTTATTGTCTTTGATCACATCAATGTCATAGAGTATTCATATGGCCTGTTTGATCTGGTGCCTCTTGTCCTTGATGTCCATAATGAACACAACTATCTTGTTGTCCTCTATCTTCTTCATGGCTGACTCAGTATTTGATGATAGCATAGTGGTCATGATCATTTCTCCAGGTTGAAATTTTTTGATGATATTTGGGATGC